>NC_084733.1:53804370-53979370 GCF_033978785.1 Entelurus aequoreus
GTTCTAGTTTGAATGGCTTCTTACCCGGAGACTCCACGCTTCTTTGGTTAGCTTTTCTCTTTGTTGTTAGCCCAGCTCGGCATCCCCGCTTCTGCTTCCGCTCGCACCGCTTATGTCGTCTCCATTGGCGGTCACCGCTAGCACTTGACTCCGCTGCTACAAAGGCCGCTCGATGTAGCCCACGAAGTATTCCCATGCTAGCGAGGAGGTCCACCGTACATGCATCTTTCAGTCTATAACGACCCGATCCATCCACATCCAGAATTGTCTGTCGGTCGTATGTGATCACAGAGTGTTCACGCTTTGAGCCAGCCATGAAATTGACAGAAATGACGGGTGTTTTTTGCCAAATCGCTCTACACTCCCAAGAGCGTTAGCATAGCCGCAGCATACCATGCGCCGCCATCTTGCCTTACATGCCATCTTGCCTTACATGCCTGGCATTCACGCAAAGGAGCTCAATTCTTCCATTTACGGAAGATGGAAGCCACTGTGCTAATTGGGACCTTCAAGGCAGCAGATATTTGTCTGTACCCTTCCCAAGATTTGTGCCTCGGGACAATCTATCGCAGAAGTCTAAAGAGACTACTCCTTGAA
The DNA here is from genome assembly GCF_033978785.1 of Entelurus aequoreus. Taxonomy (NCBI): domain Eukaryota; kingdom Metazoa; phylum Chordata; class Actinopteri; order Syngnathiformes; family Syngnathidae; genus Entelurus; species Entelurus aequoreus. The sequence continues at coordinate 53,804,968 of NC_084733.1, forward strand.
CTTTATTCTTGGTTTGTGCTCTGCCACGCACTGTCAAATGTGGGACCTCATATAGACAGGTGTGTGGCTTTCCAAATCATATCCAACCACATGAATTTACCACAGGTGGACTCCAATTAAGCTGTAGGAACATCTCAAAGATGATCAGTTGAAACAGGATGCCCTTAAGCTAACTTCAGAGCTTCATGGCAAAAGCTGTGAATACTTATGTACATGGAATGGGCGAACACTGCCCAAAGATAGGTGTGTCATGCTTGTGGCATCGTATTCAAAAAGACTTGAGGCTGTAATTGTGGCTAAAGGCGCATCAACAAAGTATTGAGCAAAGGCTTAAATACTTACGGTATTTACAGTACATGTGATTTTTTATTTATTTTGTTATATATTTGCGAACATTTCTAAAAGACGTTTTCACATTGTCATTCTGGGGTATTGTGTGTAGAATTTTGAAGACAAAAATAAATGTATTCCATTTTGGAATAAGGCTGTAACATAACAAAATGTGGAAAAAGTGAAGCACAGTCAATACTTTCTGGATGCACTGTATGCCATAGATACAGTATGAATGAGTAAATAGATAACACACGTCTTTGAGTTGCAGGTTTATGGCAACGGGGGCAAATTTTTTGAACATTCTATGGTTTCGGAAGACAAGAACATTACATTGAGGATGCCTGCTCGCCATACAGGGACATTTATCAATTAGCAGGCGTTTACGGTTCTCATGTATCTAGTCTTCCATATGTAAATCAATGCTGTGCACACAAACATCCAAAAACCAGAAATTACGCAGTAGCCAAAATGAGTTGTAGCCAAAGGAGGAACCGTTTCATACATATTATTGACAACAAAATATAATACATTTCTAATATATAATACACAATAAATCAACTATGTAATATTGATATATAATATATTAATCAAATATGCATAAAAAAGCAGTTTATAATTGAATCTCAGTCCCTGAATCACTTGAATCATTTTTTAATCGAATCATCCATCCATCCATCCATCCATCCATCCATCCATCTTCTTCCGCTTATCCGAGGTCGGGTCGCGGGGGCAGCAGCATGAGGTGCTCAAATATTCCCACCTCTATTAAACTATCTTTGACCGACGTTGGATTGCCTTTAGCATAAAAAATGGATCAAAGTGGCCTGGGAATCCTTCATTTTTGATTTTGGATAAAGTCATATTTAGATCACACAACACAAGCTGTCTGGGTCAAAAATGAATTGTCCTGTCATCTTGCTAATGACTTAGATGTGCCCCAGGGTTCAATCCTGTGGCCACTTTTATTGAGTCTTTATTGAGCTGACCTGCCATCTGTGTGCTCTGAATGTGAAGTAAAAATGTACGCAGAAGATGATACTGTGGTCTATGTACATGGGAAAAACAAGGAGGAAGTCGCAAAAAATCTTTCTGAAACTCTGGAGTTTCTAAATGTCTGTACAACTGATGTTTACATTTAAATGTTAAAAGGACAGTGTGTATGTTTTTCACTAAGAGGAAATCAGATTTACCAGATGTATTTTGCAGGGGGAAATATCTGTGTTGTAACTGTGTATAAATACTTGGAAATAATTTTAGATTCACAATTTACAGTAAAAAAGCACATCAAGAAAGGCTGAACTAAATTGATAATGTTAGGTATATCAGAGTTTAAATACAAAAGCTGCTAAAATATTTTGTTAAACCATGATAATTCCACATCTGTCGTGCTGTTTTCAGGGCTGTAAGACAACACTGAAATTGATCTATTTTGTCTATAAACAGGCTCTGAAAGTCCTGGACATGAAACCTTTTCGTTATCACCACCATATTGGACAAATATAAACTACTGGATTGAGAACATTTTGTAAAATTTCATTATGCTGATCTGGTTTTTAGAATCTTACGTGATTTGGCCCCACCACCACTTTCTGATTTTGTACATCACAGCAAAAGGCAAACTAGATCCGCTTCCTCAAACAACCTGATAGTTCCCCTCAGGAAAAGTGCCTTCAGCCAGTCGGCTTTCTCAGTGGGGGCAGTCCAGTTTTGGAACAATATCCTTTCTCATATACGCTATGTTGATACATTAAGGTAATTCAAAAATATGATAAAATCATGGTTACTTGAGAATCAAACTTGTGTACATCATCATTAATTCATTTTATGTTTTGCTGCTTTGTGCTACCTGCCTGCTACCTGCCTGCTACAAATGCAACTATTCTCGTGTGTAATTGTTTATGGTGCTGTTGAAGCTTAATGTATAGTGCTTGTGCTGAATGTTTGTGTGAGATATTTATCAAAGTTTTACTATTTTAAGTAGACTACTAATGAGTGTTGTTTTTATCTGATATTGTTTGCTGCTGGTCATCTACATATTGCCCAGGGATTATTGTTGGAAACTAGCTTTGTAATTTAAACTTGCGCATTTACAGAAATGTTGATCAATGTGTGTTGTCCCTGTTCAAATAAACTAATAAAATGAAAAATCAAACACATTTGTCCTCATGCTGCTGTCAATGGAAACGTTTGGACAACCCTGGCTTAATACACATTGTATTTAAGTAAGGGACAAATAAGGTAACAATTATTTTTTGGTGGTCAAAATAGTTTACCGTATTTTTCGGACTATAAGTCGCAGTTTTTTTCATAGTTTGGCCGGGGTTGCGTCTTATACTCAGGAGCGACTTATGTGTGAAATTATTAACACATTACCGTACAATATCAAATAATATTATTTAGCTCATTCACGTAAGAGACTAGACGTATAAGATTTCATGGGATTTAGCGATTAGAAGTGACAGATTGTTTGGTAAACGTATAGCATGTTCTATATGTTATAGTTATTTGAATGACTCTTACCATAATATGTTACGTTAACATACCAGGCACGTTCTCAGTTGGTTATTTATGCGTCTTATAACGTACACTTATTCAGCCTGTTGTTCACTATTCTTTATTTATTTTAAATTGCCTTTCAAATGTCTATTCTTGGTGTTGGGTTTTATCAAATAAATTTCCCCAAAAAATGCGACTTATATATATTTTTTTCCTTCTTTATTATGCATTTTTGGCAAGTGCAACTTATACTCCGGTGCGACTTATACTCTGAAAAATACGGTAATAATAATAGTTTAAAGTTTATCATCTATAATTAATTACATACAATTATACACAACATACAGTACATTGGAATATATTATAAATATAAAATAAAATATCCCAAATAATATCTTTTATCATTAATTATAATAAAGGGGTTATCTAACTAGGGTTACAAAAAACTTGTTTTTAATTTTTTCCCCCCAGTTGATGAGTGTTTATATATATACTAAAAGGACATTTTATTTCATTAGGTACACAAACTACTGAGACTAAGAGCAGTAGCAAACCAAATATTAAGAATGTCAAAAAAGTATTAATTCAAAAATATGTTTGTTTTTACTATTTTTTATGTTGTTCCTGTCTCTGAATAGTATACAAAACATCCCTAATTTTTTTTTAGTAAAAATAATCCAACAGCACTAATCACAAAATGAGCATTGTTATCTTCTTAAAGCCAGAATTACTCTCTTGCTCCTGTTCTTCAATAGGACCTCATTTAATTTTAACGGTGTGAGTAATGAAGGCTGTGGTTGACTGTTTTGGATGTCTGAACAGTCTGGCTGGAATTAGAAGTGCATCCCTATTCAGCCTAGTGTTGACTGAACATCCTGCACATGAGTCCGCATGTTTGAGTTTGAGTTTGAGTTTGAGTTTATTTCGAACATGCAAGCATACAACATGATACATCACAATTTCCAGTTTCTCTTTTTTTTGGCATGTAGAGCCAATGAAGCCACGAGGGAGGCTGTGTGTGTGCGTGTGCGTTCTAGTCTCTCTTGATGTCCAAGACAAATCACCACTGGTGCTGCTGTCACTGCGAACCTTGACCAAGACAAACAGGCTTGTTTTAAAATAAGTACCTGCAGCCTCACAGCGTTTCCAGCTCATCCACACTGAGTCATATCCATATGTCCTCACATGCTGGAACATATTTCCCTTCACAGGTCACAGGCCTGAAGTTGGAGTCCAACACTCCACACAGGGGACTCACTTTTCACCCCCTTCAACCTTGTCTGTATTCTCTCTCCTGCCGCACACACAAACACACACGCGCACACACGCGCACACACACACACGCGTGCACACACACACACACACACACGCACACACACACACACACTTAGTATCTGAATATTTACCACATTGCACACCAGTTCTATTATAGCAAAAATGCTGTGAGTGCAATAAAAGGGGCGACTGGATGAGTATACCAGGTTGGAGGGATACAAGCTGTGTGTGTGCAAGCTTTGGCCATCAATGTGTCTGAACAAGCATGCACAAAACCTCTAGCTGAATATGCAAACTGCTTCTAAGTGTCAGCATTATTTCCTTGCTTTTACTTAAAAGCACATTGCATTCTGGGAGTTGTTGTTGGTCTGAACAGGCAAGGCTGTGTATTTGTTTGCGCCTGTGGGACTGTAGTTCCTCACTCAAGACCTATTTGCGTTTGTGGCCTTTCCAGTATTGGTCCACCTCGAGTGGCACACACACTTATGCACACCCACTTCTAAACCCCACAATTTAAAACTGTGTTTAGATTGCTGAAAGAAGTAGCACATCAGCACTTCACTGACTACACATCACAATAAATATATGTCAAATGTTTCTTTAAAACATGTTGATGTCTTGATAAAACAAACTGGTGTAATTACTTGGAACATACAAACTTATGACGATACAGGTTCAAATGAAGGTTACTGTTCGGGTGAAACAACATTGAGCAAGCTCCACACCTGCAAACCCAAAAATATGTTTTGCTCCTGTCACCCAATAAAAACCGACCATTCTCAGTATATAGGCGGGTTTCAGTAGCAGTCAGTTGTAGTGAATACGGCAGGAGGCTGAGGCTGACTGATGAATGACTTGCAATTCGGCGAAGACTGGACAAGTGGCGTCCTAGATTGATTGGCCCAAAGGGGGCTGTCGGCGGGGGAAGCACTTCCTGTGTGTGTTAATGGACGCTGCTGCAGAGGCACTGTGGCGGCTTGTGGGAGCACTATGGTGGCGCTTGCTAGCTTTCATTCGCTTTCAGTTTCGCAGTTAAATTCAATGAGAGTCACAATGACTTCTTAACTATCTACACCAAAACAGCGACATGCGTGTCTAAATACCAAAAATAATACTTATAGTGAGTTGTTTTAACACCCTTATGTGCTATTCCAGGTCTGGAATGCAAACAAGCCTGTCCCAGAAGTTGCACAGATAATTATGCACTTCCAATTGTATACTCTTCTTAGTATCATTAGAGATGTCCCGATCATGGGATCGGATTGGCTTTTTTAACTGAACGGCAAATGGGCTGGTGACCTGCCAAGCCCAGCCAATCTTTACCACAACTGTGTCCCAGTGTTTACATGCCTAAAATTGTAATCCCGTGAAAGATTCCTTCAAAGGGATGCACGCTCAGGGAGACACAATTACATTTCCATATTCTTGTTACACACAAGCAGGACGTGTGTGTGTGAATTCCAGGAAGCAGTGTCTTGCCAGAACACGGCTCAAATTTGAGAGCAAGCTGCCATGAGCGCACGAGTCGTCTATAAGCCGCTTCTAAGATACTAATCCTCACCACTATGGCGAAACTACGTTTCTACCAAGTATCATTATTATGACTCCCGCCATCAGTGTGTGAATGTGTGTATGAATGGGTGAATGTGGAAATAGTGTCAGAGTGATCTACAAGTATAATCCATTTTCCATTTGAGTGCAAAACCCAAATGATTTTAATGGGTAACAAAAGTTTTTTTTGCTTTCGTTTATCTATTGTGTATTAGCCACTTTATTTTGTTAAGAAAATTGTATGTAGCATTCAATACCAAAAATTTTATATATCATCTGATTAACAACAAATATCAGCAAATTCTAAATTTGATAAGAAAAGCTTCATAAAATGTAATATTGTGTTAACTTTAGTTACCTTCAATAAAAAAAATTCCAGTTTTATAATCAAAGAATTGGATCGAGGGCCAAAAATGTTGATTGGGACATCTCTACCTTTTATAGATATTTAATCAGTTTGCGACAAAAAATGAAACAGAAATATATTTTATGAGGTAAAATGAATTAGCTGACGCAAATTTCTGTATAATGCACAGAGCATACGGTGGAACCTCATTTTTGTTGTTTTGTAATCCGTTCCAAATCGTCTGACAAAGACCGCTAAGCACAAAAAACTAATTTACAATAAGCTAATTTTCCCGTAAGAAATAATGGAAATCCAATTATTCCGTTACATACACACACAAATATCAATACAACACACATTTTAGAGGTAATAATCATATTTTTACATTAAAAAAACTATGTAAAATTCATATAAATTTTACATTCAGAAAACAATGTAAAATTCATATAAATTATGAGGTCTCTTTTACTTTGACGATTCTTGTTGGCGAAGACAGTGATGAGGCAAGGGGAGAGCCTTGCAGACGCAGTCTTTGTACTTTTCTTTCTTGAGTTTCTTACCTTCTCAAAGCGCTGGCACTCACAACTTTATTATTATAGAAAAGACTACACAGTCACCAACACGTGGAATTCTTTGTTTGAGCACTCGATTCTGTAGAATAATTTGCGGGTAAACAAACTAATTTGTTATGCGCAATGTTTGACCATAATAGATGGTATACAAAAATTAGGGCTATCGTAGGCCGATGTTTTTCATCAAAAACTAAATTGGGCGAAAAGAGGGGCCATACAAAAACTTTGTCATCATTGCATTTCATTTTAACCAACGTTTTCTTTGTGCAATAATTTAAAAAAATGTGCTTGTGTTTTGAGTGTGTAATAAAACTTGTACCCGAGTCTTCCCAGCTGCTCCAGTTCAGGCACCGGTGGTCCAAATGTTTCAATTTGGAGGGGGCTGTAGTGGTAAAGAGCTTCTTCTAACTTGGGTACAGCTTGTAGAGATACCGTCTGACGCTGTGGAAAAAAACAGACGGAGAAAAGAGAGCAAAACACATTTAACACTTGACTATAATCTTCATTGGTATGCAGTGTAAATTATGTCACAACCCTAATTACACAACATGAAAAAACGAACTATTAGGGCTTAATGTCAATCAAGTTCTTGACAGACTGGTTTATATACAGCATATGACTTTTTGACATTTGTACTTTCCGATGGAAAGAAGCCAAGCATACATGGGACATATTTTATAAAAATATTACAGATTTGGTAACAAACATTAAAACAAATAATCTTAATTGAATTTAATCTCAGAGTTTATTGACACTTTCAAAGAGGCATTAATGTTGGGGTACTTGTGTCACCAGGCAGAATTCAAATTGCACCCCCAACTCTGCATAATCGCGCAAGAGAGCTGTACGTTCACACGCAAAGGTTGTTGACAGTGTGAAGTTGCATTGAAGGATCCCCTAGTTTGTATTATGTTGCAGACAGTCTGTAACACATGTCATCACGCAAAAGGATACACACAAAATATTGGAAAATGGAACCTGTCTAGAAGGAAAACAGCCACTTGAGAGTCCAAAGTTAATCTAACACTGTCCCTCCATCTTGAATACGCCGGACCAATATTTATTCGAATTTTGGCTATTTTTTGTTTTTTTTTAGATGCACAGTGTGTTTCTTTTCTTCCTCTGATTTCATCTATTGGTTTTTATTTAGCAGTAAAAGCAAGCGCACAATCTTTCCAGGTGGGTGTTCGGCATCGATGCTTTACTGCAAACAAGTTTGTGCCGTGAGGAGACTCCTTTGTTAGTTTGTCTTCCAGGGTTTTATTGACTAAAATATTTAATTATAAGGCACAAACAGCACACAGACGTACATTTTTTTCAGAAATTATTACTGTTACGATATACTGTATGATGCTGATATGTATTTTTTGTTGAATAATATAACTTAGGTACCCTAGCTTTAGTTAATTAGGCAACATGTTGAATTATTGTGGTTGTTGTGTGCATTGGTGTAAAATTTCACATTATTATTACTTTTTCCAGTTTTTGTAGCTAAATTAGGTAACCCAAAACAAATTTACACAACTCTGTATGATGCAGCAATATTTTCATTGTAAAGCCAGATATAGCAACTTTACCTAATGTGGGCATCAGGACACGGACAAATAACAACAATCGATGAAAATACGGTTTTTCTGTGTTTCTAACTTTACATGTGGCTGTTTGCCAAGGGAAGGTGACCAATCTAATCCAAGAGGGCACGGATGGCAGATAGTAAATACAACTTTGCAGCAAAGTTGAATGTAGAGCTCTGGGACAGACATACCCACGTAAAATCAAAACACCAAATTGGTAGGACAAAAAAACGTCAGTGGATTACAGACAAAACATGCTAGAAGCGAGCAAAAAACGGAGCCCTCAGAGCTCTTGAACAAAGGATTCTGTCTGTGTAGTGAACACTTCCCAATGGACTGGACTTTCACATGAAGTCAGGACCCGGGGTATATCACTCCTTATGCATCAGTCGGTGACGTCCCTACGCCCTGACGTGTCTACGTGCAAGAGGATCCCCTCCTGGCCCCACTATGGACTGGACTCTCACACTATTAACCGTATCCACTCGGCATCCACTGCACTGGTCACCCAGGGGCGGGGGTCCCTACATCTGCGGTACGTTCCAAGGTTTCTTGTTGTTCCCATTGGGTTGAGTTTTTTCTTGCCCTGATGTGGGATCTGAGCAGAGGATGTCGTTGTGGCTTGTGCAGCCCTTTGAGACATTTGTGATTAAGGGCTATATAAGTAAACTTTGATTGATTGATTGATTAGAGTTGTCCCGATATTAATACTTTGGTACCGGTACCAAAATGTATTTCGATACAAAAAAAATGGGGACCACAAAGAAATATCATTATTGGCTTAATTTTAAAGATAACATTTTTTTTTAAAGTCATTAAACATACTCTGCTTTTCTTATTGCACTCATATACAATTGTGAATTGTTCTTTATTACATAGAGCCTGCCATAATCTAGAATTAAGTTAGGTTAGAATAGAAAGCTTTATTGACATTGTATTGAATGCTTCATGGTTGAGGTTTGCCACTCTTGGTCTGTGCTTTTATAGGAATAAAATCATTAGTAAATAAAAAAAAACAATATGACTAAAAGTGTCTATGAATGTTCTCATTCATCCAGGTCATTGTAATCTCAGAACATTCAATCGATCGCAACTGGACTGTTTGGTTTGTTTGAGAAGACGTTTTGCCTCTCATCCGAGTAGGCTTAATCAGTTCATGCTCATAGACTTAGATTGGTCACATCAAGTCCTTAGACTTAAATTGGTCAGATCTAGTCTAGCGGCTGGTGCCAATATCTCAGTAGGCTTCATCAGTTTATGCTCATACACTTAGATTGGGTCTGATCTAGTCTTAGACTTAGATTGGTCATAACTAGTCTAGCGGCTAGTGCCAAATCCCCAGATATCTATACTCAAAAACCAGGAGAGCGTGCCAGGGCAAGGATGGTTTGGCCCTACTGTAGTGAGAAAAACAACTGTTTTGATGCAAACGAGCAATCCTACTTTCAAAGCCAACGACAGTCATTGAAGTGTAATTTTCCCTCGTTAGCATTGAGGTATTGTGTGGCAGAACAATTTCTGTGGATCGACTACCATCAGTCCAAAAAAGTCGGAATCCCCCACCTAAGCGCATTTATTCAGTTGTAAACAAATGACACAAATGGCATTCTGGTCACAGAAGGTAACCAGAATGCCATTTGTCATTTGTTTCTAACTCCTGTTATTTGTTGGAGGCTAAATTGCAGTCTTTTAGGAATGGTTGAAAGGACAGTGTTGTATGAGGAAGACAGGTGGTGTCGCAGACCACCTCCTCTGTTCAGGGATGGTTCTTCAACCTTGACATAGATGGCTTCCCTCACTCCTCTTTCATACCATCTGTCCTCCCTGTACAGAATCTGTACATTTTTGTTCTCAAAGGAGTGCTTTTTTTCCCTTAGGTGCAAGTAGACAGCTGAGTCTTGGCCTGAAGAGTTTGCCTGTCTATGCTGTGCCATGCGTCAGCTTTGGGGTTGTTTTGTTTCTCCATTATATGAATCAGTGCATTCATCATTACAATGGATAGCATACACCAGAATGTTTTTGTTGGTGTGGGATATCCGGTCTTTAGAATGCACCAGTCTCCGTCTCAGGGTGTTGCCTGGTTTGAAGTGTACTGGGATGTTGTGTTGGATAAAAATTCTTCTGAGTTTCTCAGACAGACCTGATACATATGGGATGACAATACTGTATGTTTTGTTGTATCTGGAAGTGGATGCACTTTTTACAAAACGACCAGCTGGGGTAACCACAGGTTTTGAGAGCTTCCCTCAAATGGATATGCTATTTCTCTTTGGCCTGTGGACTGGTAGGAATATTATCAGCTCTTTGTTGTAGGGTTTTGATAACGCCCAGTTTGTGTTCCAGTGGGTGGTGTGAGTCAAAAACTAGGTATTGATCAGTACGTGTGGGTTTTCGGTAAACCCTGACATGGAGCCCCATGTTTTCTCCAATGTGGACATCCAAAAAAGTGATGCAGAGTCTGCATCACTGCAGACGCGGCATCAGTCCGTCGTGGTGAAAAAGGAGCTGAGCCGGAAGGCAAAGCTATCAATTTAGCGGTCGACCTACGTCCCTATCCTCACCAATGGTCATGAGCTTTGGGTTATGACCGAAAGATCACGGGTACAAGCGGATGAAATTAGTTTCCTCCGTTGGGTGGCGGGGCTCTCTCTTAGAGATAGGGTGAGAACCTCTGTCATTCGTAAGGAGCTCAGAGTAAAGCCGCTGCTGGGGAGGTGTTTAAGGCGCATCCGACCGGTAGGAGACCATAGGGTAGACCCAGAACACGGTGGAGAGACTATGTCTCCTAGCTGACCTGGGAACGCCTCTGGATCCCCCGGGAAGAGCTGGACTAAGTAGCTGGGGAGAGGGAAGTCTGGGCTTATTTGCTTAGGCTGCTGCCCCCATGACCCGACTTCAGATAAGCAGAAAAAGATGGATGGATGGATCGATAGATGGCTGTAGATATAGTACCTAAATAGTGAGTAGATATACTGTTCAATGAATAAAACCTGAAGAACAGACTTTACATTGTACACTACTTTACTGTACATTGGAAATAAAATGCCTACTCCCCAAAATACGGTAGTGAAGGGGAACAAACCAGCAGTCAGTAAATGTGAGGTAATGGCAAAGGATGGAGAAAAAAATCACAGCCAGAAAGAGTGTGGCACTCAAGTGTGGCAAATATTCATCCACTGACTCTCCAAGGCGTAAGACCTTTATTGTCAACTTTATTTAAGCCGTTTTGATACAAATTTCTAAAAAAGTTGAGGTTTCACAGTTTCCTGAACATTACATGAGAAATATGATACTACTCAAGGCCATTGCACAGTTGTTCAAATTGTAAGAGTTCTTCCATCAAAAGGGGAATTTCCACAACAAGTGACACCCACTTTGTCTCAACATGAAAGTAATCAGACTTAGAAGACAAATTATAAAGACGATGCCTAAAACAAGATTATAGGTAGTGGCAGAGGAACTGAAAAGACAAAAGGAAGACAAAAAGATGAGAGAAAAAGGAAGTTCAGCGTGAGCAGTATAAACAAGACTGCTCAGAGGGGAGTTAATGAAAACCAAACTAAATGAGTAACATGTGCCCCCACTCCCTCACACTCACACACACAGGCACTCAACCACACACACGCGCACACACGCTTCAGCCTATACACAAGTAAAGCCGCCTAAGCTCCACTGGAAGTTACTAAAGCACTGAGGATGCACACTGAGACAGCGTGAATGCAGAGTAACTCAACCAAACACAACAAGATTATCCTAAACAAACACATGTGTGCACACACTCTGTTACACAAACTATTCCTAATAGTTTGCTGCTCTTTCATGTCTCTGGTTGAGTAAATTCATTAAAACTAGGGCTGTCAAAATTAACACGATAGCGTGTTAACTATGAATTCCTTTAACAGCATTAATTTTCTTAACGTGCGATTGACGCGCATGACTCCTGACTCTTTTATTTCCGTAACACGGGGAAACGTAATGGCGTCTAGTTACTGTTGAGCCACAAGCAGGAAAATAGCGAGCAGAAATGCACAAAGAAAAGGGTACAATATGAAAATTCGATGTCCAATGCTACGACAAGTTGTTTTGCTGACAAGACAAGACTATTTAATCTTCAATCACCGTGAGACGACGTCACTGGAGCAAATGCGGGGTTGGTGTGATTTGCCGCTTGCAGAGAGAAGCTTCCTTTCGGTTAGGTTAGGACATTGTCATGCAACAAAACAATCATGAATAACTTGTACAACATGTAATGTACAGAATATCAGAAGCATTTATTATACAGTATTCAGGTATAAATATCACATTTTACATAACCAAACATCTTTGAAAATCAAACCATGATCATAATCCACATTCAGTGGTATTAATGCATGGAACTGGTATCTAAATATAGAAGTGTAACTCCTACTCTGATTGCAAGTGCTCCAACAGCAGGAATACAAATTCTGTATTCCTACAAAATACAAAATCTGGCAAGACACCAATGCACTGCAGGTAATGTTCTACTCTCATTAAAAGTGTGCTTATGTCCTTTTTGTGTTGAGCTTTTTAATTATTTATTGTTATTATTTAATTACTTATTGTCCAGTCATAGTAATAAAAACTTGAAAATTATCTGTCTCGGATACACTTTAATAAAAAATTATGTTTATCTGCGATTAATCGCTATTCATTTTGAGTGAACTATGAACAAACTGCGCTTAAACACGATTATTATTTTAATCGTTTGAAAGCCCTAATTTAAACTAAGTCAAAATTGATGACAAGACAGCATTAAGCAAAGCACAGTCGGTTTAAAATGCTTTCAATATAAACTATTTGTTAGCTCCTCCAAAGTAACCCACATTTTAAAACACCTTATTTGACTGATCGTTATGAATTTAGTTGTTTATGTGTAATTGATTGAGTGATCAAACATGTCTTAAAGAAAGCAACAGAGGCAAAATTGAGTGCACCATTCTGTTTGAACCTGTTTATGACAGTCTCAACTAGACTCCAGCCTGAGTAAGAACATGTCAGCTATGGGGTGTTCGATGTAGCTGAAGCGGACCGCCACACAGCTATGACAGCAATAGTGTTTGCAATACCTTTGTTTGTCTTGTTTGGTATCTATGTTATTAGAAAAGCACACTGACACACCCTTTGCAATTTTGCTGTGCTTTTCAGCGTGTTTTGTTTTTCTTGTACAATGACAATAAAAGCTGGCATAGAAACAGGAGTTCAGATCGATCATCAGGGAAAAGAGATTTTCATATCCTCATTATAAAACAGGTTTAAAAATAACTAACAATAACAACCAAGTCAAAAGGTACAGTCCTCTCTGATACAGAACACAAAAACAACACTTACATGATGTTACATCAAATTAACCAATGCCATTTTCTGGATATTATTTTAATCATTTTAATTGTGTTATCCTTAAAAGAACCATCATAATCACATTCAAACAGTCTTCCCTCAGTCTTCAACCTCAAGGTGCTAATGATGGCCAATCCTGTCCCATCATTCATCCAACAACTGTGACACCCCGCCACAGACTAATGAAACACAGGCCTGCCAACCAAAAGGCTGAGAAACTTTCCTTCAATTTCACACTGTTTCATTCTCTCCATCCACCCTCCATCAAACTTTCAGCACTACCTAACTCCCATGCACCAATTGACGCGATGGGATTAAACAGCAGGGAGGTGAAATTGGGAGAGCAACAGGAAAAGTGTCTGTGTGGTGAAGAAAAAAGCTACAGATGCCTACAGAGCCGTAAAGCAGATTCATATGTGACACACAGAATAGCAAGCCTCCACCTCTCGAGACCTTTATTTTGCATTCCTCTGCGGAGTCACCTCTAAACATCCACACTAACAAATGCAGCATAACAAACAGGCACATATTTCTTGCTCAATATAGAGGGAAAATAAGTGCTTTTCCTAGCATATATTGCATGCTTGTAACTCACTGTACCTGTTTGGACTTCATTATAGATAGCCCGTAGTGCTTCAAGTAAAGTATTTCATTGCCACAAATGAATCCACCCCCTAACATTGCATGCAAAAAATGCCATAGTAGTTTTCTAAATGTAGTACAAATCAAGAAGCCTGCAGCTCAATGTCTCTGAACTGTGCTGTCCAGTTTACCTGTACTGCCCAATAAAGACTATTAACACTGCAGGCCACAGTGGCCCAAATCTGATTTTTTCAAAATCAGATTTTTTCCATTTGTATGTAAAGTAAAATGTGATCTTTATCAGACTTCAGTCTAAACGCACACAGGCCCAATGTCACTTGCATGCGCAGTTCGATAAATTCTAAAAAAAAGAAGTTGACCGGAAGTTGTCAAAATAAACTACCTCTTGTAGATGAAGAGTTGACTTATCACTGGCGCTACAAGAAAGTGATTATTTTATTATATATTTTATTTGATATCTAAATCGATGTTTCATAACTTAAGTAACAACCTTTTGAGGCGGCAGCAGCGTAAATCAATAGACACCGCTATTCGACAGAAAACCGAATCCTGTAAATGAACAAGGAAGTTGCTACTACACAAGAAAACGTGGACACAACAGATCAGCGTGTTAGTGGGGCTGTTGTGTCGAAGAAGTAGGCAGATGATGGAAAACAACTGCAATAGGAGGAAAAAAAGAATTACAAAAAAGAAAGTGATCTTGCTGCGCACACAAATGATAACGTAAAACTTGCATATAGGTCGCATTCAGTTCGCATGTTCGTTTAGACTGCAGTCACATGTGAAACGATCAAACTACCTCTTGATGTCGCCAAAATCTAGTGCGAAAAGCACTTTGGAGCGTTTAGACTGGCAAAAAATATCCGCTCTGTCACTTGTGGGCAAAAAAATCTGATTTGGTGTTCAGTGTAAACAGGGCCTAAGACATCTGGCTCAATTGGTCAGACACGGAAGGTAAGACCAAAGTTGATGGTACGTTTATGAGGCAGGGCTCTCGTAAAAGTCACGTCAGTTAGGCCACGTCCACAGGATACTTTTATAATGTGTTAAAACATCTCCATCCACACGTGTGCATTATCAAATACGATTTTTGTCCCCATATAATTTTAGCCAATCAGAAGCATCCATGACATATTTTCCAGAGGCGGTACTGTAGTGAACATGGCCGGTCATGGAAAAAAAAAGGGATATTGGCGCTTTTTTGTCAGTATTGTAAAATTAGTTATGCTTAAAAATACAATAGCTCCTTTAAATAGGTTTAAAGCCAGCAGGCCAGCATTGTTTGCCATTGTACTTTTTGACAGTGGAAATGATGGTGCCAACTGTGACGTCATCAGGCGGAGGACAGGCTGTACCTCTGTGTTCTAGCCGTCCAGACACAATCTTCACCCTGGCCCGCGACATCAAAAATGTGTGTTTTTAGGGACAGAAGTATGTGTTTACATGTGGACAACAGACCAAAACGTATAAGTAAGTATTAGTTTTTTTAAGTATTCGTATTGTGGACATGGCCTTTGAAATGAGAAGTGAATTATATTCTGCAAAACCCACTTTTCTTGCCTGTTGGCACCTGTTTTTGTGTATTTGTGATCCCCATAAGAGCCACAAATGTGAATTCAAACAATGGAGGTGTTGAGGAGAATTTTTTCAAACAATATTGTCTTGCTTCAACCAAGCTGTTTTAGATTTGTCACAACTTGTAATGATTACCAAAATGTGATGTCAGCAGATATCTTCATACATAGTAGACGTTTACCCGAAGTGCTTTACGCGAGTCCGTCAATGTAGTCCAAAGTAGTAGTCACCAAGGTCCTTCTTTTTTCTATCCTCTTGTTTGGGGCAAACTGGCTTGTACATGAACATGCAACCTCCGTTGTTGCCATTTTTAATAAAATGTAGCGTATAGTTCTAACTTATTTCTGTCAGTCGACTCTGTATGGAAGCGCTAAAAACTACAACAAAGATGACAGGGAGAAGACGCAGTCCAAGTAATCGCCTTTGTTCATCCATTACACCACATACTGCTGCCATACTGGTTCATGGCTTTGTCACCTCTCCCCTGGACTACTGCAACTCTCTCCTGTTTGGTCTCCCTCACAAGTCACTTTATAAACTTCAGCTTCTCCAGAACGTTCCCTAAGATCCTTGTCATCCGTCCATCTCACCGTCACCTTTATATAAAATCTCCACCATGGGGGCCCGAGCCTTCAGCCGCTCAGCCCCTCATCACTACCACTAGACCTTTGCAATATGGACTCAATTTCCCTCTTCAATTCAACACTCAAAACTGCTTATTTACTGTAAAGGTTTTCTATCTTTGTTGTTGTTGTTTTTATCCGATTCATTTTATTGTTTTGTTTTTGTACAGTGTCCTTGAGTGCCTATAAAGGCACCTTATAAGTAAAATGCATTATTAACATTATTATTATAGTGGAGGCACGTAAATAAGACTACCCACAAAGCGGCGCACCTGTCTCGGAAGTTTACAGAATTCCTTTGATTTAATTCTTGGTTTGTGCTCTGCCATGCACTGTCAAGTGTGGGGCCATGTATATAAGGACAAGTGTGTGCCTTTCCAAATCACGTCTAATCAACTGAATTTACCACATGTGGAGTACAATTAAAGGCCTACTGAAATCCACTACTACCGACCACACAGTCTGATAGTTTATATATCAATAATGAAATCTTAACATTGCAACATATGCCAATACGGCCGGGTTAGATTACTAAAGTGCAATTTTAAAATTCCCGCGAAATATCCTGCTGAAAACGTCTCTGTATGATGACGCCTGCGCGTGACGTCACGGATTGTAGAGGACATTTTGGGACAGCATTGTGGCCAGCTATTAAGTCGTCTGTTTTCATCACAAAATTCCACAGTATTCTGGACATCTGTGTTGGTGAATATTTTGCAATTTGTTCAATGAACAATGGAGACAGCAAAAAAGAAAGCTGTAGGTGGGAAGTAGGTATATTTCGGCCGGCTGCAGCAACACAAACACGTAGCCGATGATTCATTGTTTACATTCCCGAAAGATGACAGTCAAGCTTTACCATTGGCCTGTGGAGAACTGGGACAACAGAGACTCTTACCAGGAGGACTTTGAGTTGGATATGCAGACGCGGTACCGTGAATACGCATGAGCTGCGGCTTCCAAACATATGATCGCTTGCCCGTACGTGCGTGCTGCTATGTGCATGTCACGTACGTAACTTTGGGGACTTTGGGGAAATATATGTGCTGTATGAACTTTGGGGAGGTGAACGGTACTTTGGGCTGTGGGATTGAGTGTGTTGTGCGAGTGTTTGATTTGTATTGGCGGGTTATATGGACGGGAGGGGGGAGGTGTTTGTTATGCGGGATTCATTTGTGGCATATTAAATATAAGCCTGGTTGTGTTGTGGCTAATAGAGTATATATATGTCTTGTGTTTATTTACTGTTTTAGTCATTCCCAGCTGAATATAAGGTCCCACCCGCCTCTCACAGCATCTTCCCTATCTGAATCGCTGCCCTCTAGTCCTTCACTCTCACTTTCCTCATCCACGAATCTTTCATCCTCGCTCAAATTAATGGGGAAATTGTCGCTTTCTCGGTCCGAATTGCTCTCGCTGCTGGTGGCCATGATTGTAAACAATGTGCGGATGTGAGGAGCTCCACAACCTGTGACATCACGCGCATATCGTCTGCTACTTCCAGTACAGGCAAGGCTTTTTTATCAGCGACCAAAAGTTGCAAACTTTATCGTCAATGTTCTCTACCAAATCCTTTCAGCAAAAATATGGCAATATCGCAAAATTATAAAGTATGACACATAGAATGGACCTGCTATCCCCGTTTAAATAAGAAAATCGCATTTCAGACGGCCTTTAAGCAGAAGGAACACCTCAGGAATGAGCAGTTCAAACAGGACGCCCCTGAGCTCACTTTTGAGCACCATGGAAAAGGCTGTGAATACTTTTGTAGATGTGATTCCTTAGTTTATTTTTATTTTTAATACATTTGCAAAAAATCTTTATAAAATGTTTTCACATTGTCATTATGTGGTATTGTGTGGACCAAAATGAATTTAGTCCTTTTTGGTTTAAGTCTGTAATAACATAACAAAATGTAGAAAAAGTGAAGCGCTGTGAATACTTTCTGGATACACTGTACATCTTACCAGGCACTCGGTTACAATAGTTTACAACTTGGAGAGCTTTATTACTCACTTATTTGTGACAAAAAGCATTGTTCTCTTCAACAGCTCTGCATCCTACAGGTAGCAATGCTGCTCCTGATTGGTCCTGTTGTAGAACAGCTAATTTGGCGTCATGAATTGAAACTTAGGCAAAAAAACCTTGAGTAAAAACCTTGTTTTTTCTAGCCATCTTCTCTTATGTGTTTTATTTTTATATGAAACTTTATAAACATCCGCAAAAAGTGTTTCGGAACATCTTCTGCCATCTAGTCTGTACTTGCGCAGTAACATGGAATAGTCCATAGCCTGAATAGGGTGGGGGAGCTGTTGAACAATCATGATTGATTGAGCATTTTGGTGTATTTTTAAGCTCACAAATTAAGACCAAAATAAATAAATAAATACGTTTTTTGAATATAATGTATCTTTATTAATAGTTTTTATGAGATGTTTGGGGGCCCCGTGTGATTGCCTGGGTTTGCCTAATGGTAAATTTGCCCCTGACTACAGTCTTTCACAAATAACTACTCACCTGATCTAAAGATTTTAAATACAGTATTTAGGCATTATTGGTATTCATTTAAAAATAAATTTCCTTAATAAGTGTACAGAGTTTGTTTCAATATAAATACATTTTTAATTTACATATTTTTTAAATTAATTTAAAGGGACGGCGTGGCGAAGTTGATAGAATTTAGTCCTTTTTGGTTTAAGTCTGTAATAACATAACAAAATGTAGAAAAAGTGAAGCGCTGTGAATACTTTCTGGATACACTGTACATCTTACCAGGCATTCGGTTACAATAGTTTATAACTTGGAGAGCTTTATTACTCACTTATTTGTGACAAAAAGCATTGTTCTCTTCAACAGCTCTGCATCCTACAGGTAACAATGCTGCTCCTGATTGGTCCTGTTGTAGAACAGCTAATTTGGCGTCATAAATTGAAACTTAGGCAAAAAAACCTTGAGTAAAAACCTTGTTTTTTCTAGCCATCTTCTCTTATGTGTTTTATTTTTATATGAAACTTTATAAACATCCGCAAAAAGTGTTTCGGAACATCTTCTGCCATCTAGTCTGTACTTGCGCAGTAACATGGAATAGTCCATAGCCTGAATAGGGTGGGGGAGCTGTTGAACAATCATGATTGATTGAGCATTTTGGTGTATTTTTAAGCTCACAAATTAAGACCAAAATAAATAAATAAATAAGTTTTTTGAATATAATGTATCTTTATTAATAGTTTTTATGAGATGTTTGGGGGCCCCGTGTGATTGCCTGGGTTTGCCTAATGGTAAATTTGCCCCTGACTACAGTCTTTCACAAATAACTACTCACCTGATCTAAAGATTTTAAATACAGTATTTAGGCATTATTGGTATTCATTTAAAAGTAAACTTCCTTAATAAGTGTACAGAGTTTGTTTCAATATAAATACATTTTTATTTACATATTTTTTAAATTAATTTAAAGGGACGGCGTGGCGAAGTTGATAGAGTGGCCGTGCCAGCAATCGGAGAGTTGCTGGTTACTGGGGTTCAATCCCCACCGTCTACCATCCTAGTCACGTCCGTTGTGTCCTTGGGCAAGACACTTCACCCTTGCTCCTGATGGGTGCTGGTTAGCGCCTTGCATGGCTGCTCGCGCCATCAGTGTGTGAATGTGTGTGTGAATGGGTGAATGTGGAAATACTGTCAAAGCGCTTTGAGTACCTTGAAGGTAGAAAAGCGCTATACAAGTATAACCCATTTATCATTATATTTTTAATTTTCTTAATTTTATTTTTAGATCCTGCAATTTGCCGCCCTCCAACATACTGCGCCACAGGCTGCTGTCCTACTCATGAACCTTATGATTTACCGCTTTGGCATTGTTTAACACGAGTATGTACGAATATTTATAAGTAAAAAAAGAAGCAAACCATCAGAAGTCCACCTTAAAGGGGAACTGCATTTTTTTTTAAAATTTTGCCTATCGTTCACAAATATTATAAGAGACATGACGATGGATGTTATTTTTTTATAATTTTTTGCATTCTAAATATAAAATAAATGCGATCAAAAGTCATCTTGAAATGGCCTATGGGAGCCGTGCAATTCCGCCTAGAAAGCCCTTAAAAAAACATCCAAATACCTCCATTAGGGTCTTATATACATGATGTAAGTGTATACTGTATGAAATGTAGTAACGGACATATTTAAATTTGATCATTTTGATAATTTTAAGCATACGTAGCGTATTAATTTCTAAAACTTATCACAATGTTTGCTTTATTTGTCTTTATTACTGATTTCAGCTCATTGCAGACTTTATGAGAGCTAACAAACTTAATAAAACATCACTTTCTGTACAAAGTCTGCTGTCATTAGGATGCCGACTGCTAGGACGTTCATATAGTACCATTTAGGTGAAGAATTACCATAATCCTCACATGGAAACAGGGTGGAGGGCGCTGGAATTGGGGTGAGACCAAGCATTTTTTTGTGTCATTCTTGCCATTTCCAGGTCTTAAATGGCTGTCAATGTGTACCAACTTGTCGGAATACGTCCTCAGACAACTTCTGTCCAGGTGACATGCATAATTTATTATCTACAACAAACTTCCAGGGAGAAAGGAAGTGAGGAAACACCTTGCCAGTCGATCATGTCAAAATTGCACACAGGTTTGTGATCATAGCACCGCTATAAATCGTTTATCTACGTTAGCACTTATAATAACAATATCACTAATACTTCGTTAACGTTCAAATCATGAAATGTAAATGGAGTAGTGTTGGCGGTTTTGAATGGTTATTTATTGGATTTTTATGGGCGCGATAGAGGACTTCCCATTGGCTCCACTGTATGCAGACTTTTTTTACAAGTTAGAATGCATAAGAAAAAAAATCCATCTGTCGTCATGTCTTTCATAATGATTGTCAACGATAGGCAAAATTTCAAAAAAAGTGCAGCCCCCCTTTGAGCAGAAATAAATAAATAAAAAAACAGGTTGAGACCCCCCCATTACACACTCACGCTTTTGTAGCTTAGCTTGACATGTCTTAGTTATTTTAAGAACACCCTTTCTCGTCACAGCTATTTCACACACACTCACAGCCACAATGGTCGAGGCAGATGGCCTCCGCATGCTAGGTCTTTGTTTTTTTTTCAGATTGTCTTACTGGATGAGTGACATTTTTTTTCTCTCCCAAGTAAATGGTAAATGGGTTATACTTGTATAGTGCTTTTCTACCTTCAAGATACTCAAAGCGCTTTGACACTATTTCCACATTCACCCATTCACACACACATTCACATACTGATGGAGGGAGCAGCCATGCAAGGCCCTAACCACAACCCATTAGGAGCAAGGGAGAAGTGTCTTGCCCAAGGACACAACAGACGTGACTAGGATAACGGAAGCCGGGGATCAAACCAGGATCCCTCAGGTTGCTGGCATGGCTGCTCTACCAACCGTGTTGTGTGTGGCCATGTTTATGTTCCAGAGCTCTTTGGTGTTTGAATCGGAACTCATGTTTGGTCAATTCTATGTTTCTAGTTTTGGGGGAAGCCCTATTTTGTTTCAGCATGACTGTGCCACAGTGCACAAGACAAAGTCCATAAAAAGATATGGTTTGGTTTGGAAAGAGACGAGAGCTCGTACCTCAAACCCATCAAACACCTTTGGGTTGAACTAGAATACAAGATGACCTCGGACTTCTCTAAGGTCCAACATCAGGGATTTCTGATGTAAAAAAATTATTTTCTGAATTCCCACAGACAAATTGTCAATAGAGTGGAAGCTGGGTATTTTGTTTTGTACGTGTAAATGTCAGGTGTGCTTTAGACTTTGGTCCACAAAGTATACACACAAAGCCTCATCATTCATGCAAAACTGACATTCGAGCAGCAGGTAGCAAGTGTAAAATCTGGTTGCCCCTCGCCTTACAGGTTTAAATATAACCTCCTATATAACCAGTGGCAGCTGCATCAGTGCAAAGCTCCTAAAGCTGACAAGTCCTTTTTCTGCCGGGCTGGGCTTGCCTGGGTTGTCGAGGCCATCCTAAACAGGGCCACACCAGGGGCAGGGGCAGAGGTGTGAATGCCCACATGCGCTCGTGCCAATCACAGCTGACGGTACTCTTTGCCCCCAGAACTGACCCCCGCTCCTAAAACGCCTGCACTGATCAACCTATGTTCCAAGAATTCTGCAAAAAAACAATAAAGTATGTACCTAAATTAATCTAAAATATTAGGAAAACTATGTACAACTCATATTGAATGAGTAGAGATACCGACTGGCAGTTTTAAGGGGGAGGGGTATATAATGACAAGTTCTCAGGCAGAACAGGTTGGGCCAGTCTGCCAGAGAAAGCTCAGCTCAGCCCTACTCTTACAAGTGTGTCTCCCAATCAGAGGTCACAGTAGAGGACAATTTAACAAAGAAAAACAAACCTGAGCGAACAGAGAGTGATTGTTTGTTTTTCTAATAAAGTCAAGTCCCATCATGTCAGTAGAACAATGCCAGACAGGGCCCGAGGATATTTAAATCAGCTACACATCTATGTTTGGGGATAAACTTGTCACCCACATTCGTCTGTCTGCATATGTGCATTGCGTGTGTTGCCTACTGCTTCCATCGGATGCTCATGGTGGCCACGTCAAATATGTCAGCTGCTCTGCCACCTGTGACAAGTGGATCAAGCCATACTGGTGCGGGAACCTTTCATTTAAGATGCTGCTGAAAGCTGCTCTAGAGCAAAGAGATTCCCCATCGGTCAAACTCTTTGAGGAATGGGACAAAGCAGCCGAGGACAACTCCCTAACCCCAAATAAACCATTTTCTTGGCACAAACAAAGTCACCATAAATATAATCTGAAGCTAGATGCCATAAATAAAGCATTGCACAAACATGTAATTTATATGTTAATGATCATAAATTAAGGTCTACGAACAGGTGCCAAGAGTGAGGATAGTGACTGGTCTTATGTGTCAGACAAAAACAAGCAACCTGTTTAAACATGGGACAACCTGGCTCGCTTCCATGCAGATATTTTTTGATATCGGTTGACAAATGATTCTTAAAAGGATGTTTACTCAGACTAGGCAGTTTGTATGCTCTTGTGCATTCAGTTGCACACCATTCTATGTGTGTCTTCAAAAGTGCCAGTACAAAGTGACGGATTAGCACGTGATTTCCAAGCCATTCCTGAGGCAAGACCAAGCACCTCCCAAGCCTGACGTTGCATCTGGGCCCAGACAACTTTTTATTTGGATTGGTCTAACTTCATCAAGCATCCATTTAACAGCATTCAAATAGAATAGTTGTTATGCACAAGTTCCCAAAGCAATAGGCTTAGATGTTTGCTTGTATGTTCCCAGTCAACATGACACAGCAGCTGCATTACATGCAACATTAGAGCACTCTTTAAATAAAGACTGGTGCATCCACATCCTAACGGATTGGCAGGCTCAAACACAAGCAGATATGTCATTCCACTAATGATAGCTAACCTTGGCTTGGGAGAAGTGGCATGCTAAAGTGATGCATGTGGCTGGGATAGTGATGCCATGAATTTCTACTTTCTACTTATGTGACAGATGAACTTGCACATCAACACAGTTGGTATAAACTTGGAGGCCAACTGTTGATTCATCTCGATCACTGTCCGCTTTTCCTTATACTGAAACATTATTCAGTCCCGCCAGGATTTCACAGGTTTGTTTTAAATGATTTTCGCACCCTAAAATGCCTGATTTTGCAGTATTTTTAAAAGGTTTCTGCAAAAGATGCAGTGTTTCAAGGGGGACCTATTATGCAAAACCAACGTTTCTTACCTATTGGTACCTGCTGTTGTGTATTTAGGATCTGCATAAGTCACAAAAATGTTAAAGTACCAATTGAGTTGAAAAGCAAGTTGCCTCTATATTGAAGCTAGTTTCCAATATGTCTGAATTATCAATCAATCAATCAATCAATGTTTATTTATATAGCCCTAAATCACAAGTGTCTCAAAGGGCTGCACAAGCCACAACGACATCCTCGGTTCAGATCCCACACAAGGGCAAGAAAAAACTCACAACCCAGTGGGATGTCAATGAGAATGACTATGAGAAACCTTGGAGAGGACCGCAAATGTGGGTGACCCCACGCCCTTCTAGGGGAGACCGAATGCAATGGATGTTGAGTGGGTCTAGCATAATATTGTGAAAGTCCAGTCCATAGTGGATCTAACATAATAGTGAGAGTCCAGTCCATAGTGGGGCCAGCAGGAAACCATCCCGAGCGGAGACGGGTCAGCAGCGCAGAGATGTCCCCAACTGATGCACAGGCGAGCGGTCCACCCCGGGTCCCGATTCTGGACAGCCAGCACTTCATCCATGGCCACTGGACCTGTGCCCCCCCCCCCTTCCACAAGGGAGAGGGGGGTAGAGCAGAAAAGGTAGACGCGGGGAATAGACCCAGCAGGCCCCAACCAAGACAGGCACACGGAAGGGATGGACGGTGGGACCCAGGAGCTCCAGACACCAGACGCCCAGCTCGGATGCAGTAGCCTGAGGCGCCGACCCCCACCTGACAAGCAGGCCCAGAGCGTACCCCCAGAAATATATATATATGTGTGTGTATATATATATATACTACCATTCAAAAGTTTGGGGTCACCCAAACAATTTTGTGGAATAGCCTTCATTTCTAAGAACAAGAATAGACTGTCGAGTTTCAGATGAAAGTTCTCTTTTTCTGGCCATTTTGAGCGTTTAATTGACCCCACAAAGGTGATGCTTCAGAAACTCAATCTGCTCAAAGGAAGGTCAATTTTGTAGCTTCTGTAACGAGCTAAACTGTTTTCAGATGTGTGAACATGATTGCACAAGGGTTTTCTAATCATCAATTAGCCTTCTGAGCCAATGAGCAAACACATTGTACCATTAGAACACTGGAGTGATAGTTGCTGGAAATGGGCCTCTATACACCTATGTAGATATTGCACCAACAACCAGACATTTGCAGCTAGAATAGTCATTTACCACATTAGCAATGTATAGAGTGTATTTCTTTAAAGTTAAGACTAGTTTAAAGTTATCTTCATTTAAAAGTACATTGCTTTTCCTACAAAAATAAGGACATTTCAATGTGACCCCAAACTTTTGAACGGTACGTATATATATACACACACACACACATATATATATACATACACACATACAGTATATATACATATATATAAGCACGCACATACATATACCCATACATGCGGACACATATACAAACCCTGTTTCCATATGAGTTGTGAAATTGTGTTAGATGTAAATATAAACGGAATACAATGATTTGCAAATCATTTTCAACCCATATTCAGTTGAATATGCTACAAAGACAACATATTTGATGTTCAAACTGATAAACATTTTTTTTTTGCAAATAATCATTAACTTTAGAATTTGATGCCAGCAACATGTGACAAAGAAGTTGGGAAACGTGGCAATACATACTGATAAAGTTGAAGAATGCTCATCAAACACTTATTTGGAACATCCCACAGGTGAACAGGCAAATTGGGAACAGGTGGGTGCCATGATTGGGTATAAAAGTAGATTCCATGAAATGCTCAGTCATTCACAAACAAGGATGGGGCGAGGGTCACCACTTTGTCAACAAATGCTTGAGCAGATTGTTGAACAGTTTAAGAAAAACCTTTCTCAACCAGCTATTGCAAGGAATTTAGGGATTTCCCCATCTACGGTCCGTAATATCATCAAAGGGTTCAGAGAATCTGGAGAAATCACTGCACCTAAGCAGCTAAGCCCGTGACCTTCGATCGCTCAGGCTGTACTGCAAAACAAGCGACATCAGTGTGTAAAGGATATCACCACATGGGCTCAGGAACATTTCAGAAACCCACTGTCAGTAACTACAGTTGGTCGCTACATCTGTAAGTGCAAGTTAAAACTCTCCTATGCAAGGCGAAAACTGTTTATCAACAACACCCAGAAACGCTGTTGACTTTGCTGGGCCTGAGCTCATCTAAGATGGACTGATACAAAGTGGAAAAGTGTTCTGTGGTCTGACGAGTCCACATTTGAAATTGTTTTTGGAAACTGTGGACGTCGTGTCCTCCGGACCAAAGAGCAAAAGAAGCATCCGGATTGTTATAGGCTCAAAGTTGAAAAGCCAGCATCTGTGATGGTATGGGGGTGTATTAGTGCCCAAGACATGGGCGCTAATTCATCTACATCTGTGAAGGCGCCATTAATGCTGAAAGGTACATACAGGTTTTGGAGCAACATATGTTGCCATCAAAGCAACGTTACCATGGACGCCCCTGCTTATTTCAGCAAGACAATGCCAAGCCACGTGTTACATCGACGTGGCTTCATAGTAAAAGAGTGCGGGTACTAGACTGGCCTGCCTGTAGTCCAGACCTGTCTCCCATTGAAAATGTGTGGCGCATTATGAAGCCTAAAATACCACAACGGAGACCCCCGGACTGTTGAACAACTTAAGCTGTACATCAAGCAAGAATGGGAAAGAATTCCACCTGAGAAGCTTAAAAAATGTGTCTCCTCAGTTCCCAAACGTTTACGGAGTGTTGTTAAAAGGAAAGGCCATGTAACACAGTGGTGAACATGCCCTTTCCCAACTACTTTGGCATGTGTTGCAGCCATGAAATTCTAAGTTAATTATTATTTGCAAAAAATTAATAAAGTTTATGAGTTTGAACATCAAATATCTTGTCTTTGTAGTGCATTCAATTGAATTTGGGTTGAAAAGGATTTGCAAATCATTGTATTCCGTCTATATTTACATCTAACACAATTTCCCAACTCATATGGAAACGGGGTTTGTACATACATACACCTTCATACACACATTTACATACCTACATCCATCCATCCATCCATATACACACACACACACACACACACACACACACACGTATATACACTAACAAATCCATACACAGGCCGGCGGGACAGCGATCAAGCCCCGGCACCCACAGCCCACTGAGAACCAGCCGATCACCTCCCCCAAGCCCCACAGGTCCGGCTGCGCACCCCTGCAACCCAGGGACAACCCCCGACAAGCCCGCCCCAGACGACGGCACAACACCGGGCGTGAAGGGCAGCGCGGCAGGGCGCAGGGGCATCCCAGGCCTACACCCGACAAGCCAACCAACACGACAATAAACGAATATGAAGCCGGCAAGTTTGCCAGCTCCGACAACCACCACATGCACGAGCTGCCACTAGTCACAACATCGCGCCACCCCCCCACCGGACCCAGCAGCCACGGGCGCCCACACCACAAACAAACGGCAGCAGAAACAGCAGCTGCAATACCCCCAGACAGCCAGCACCCCTTGATCAAATCAAAGCGATCGAAAAAACCGCGACCGGCAACCACACGCCAACAGGATCATGGAGACCAGCCAGCGCCAGCCCGCCAGTCAGCCCAAACGCCAACATGTAAACCAGAGAGACATTAACACCTCCCCCACCAAAAGACTCCGCCCCCCCAACCCAAACCCGTACAAACACACCACCGCCCCATTGTAGTCCAGCATTGTAGTCCAGCACTGTAGTCCAGCACTGTAGTCAATAAGCTCTGTCAGGCTTGCTACTGACAGTTCGGTCATGTTTGTGTTTTCCTGTGTTTGGTGTTTTAGTTCCTGTCCAGCACTTTTATTTCTAGTTTCTACTTTTTGTTTTGTCTGTTGTCATGCAGTGACTTTATTCCTGCCTCTGAGCGTGGTTTGCCTTCCCTGCTCTTAATTAGCGATCAGTGGACACACCTGTCCCTGATTGCTAATCAAGAGGGTTTATAGTCCAGTGTCAGCTGCCTCTTGATGCTGGATCATTGTACTTGTTAGTCTGCTTCCTGTGCACACCATCTGCTGTCTCTGCATCCTTGGGGTCAAGTTGCAAAGCAACACTCACCAAACCTTGACAAGCTCCTTCTTTTTCTCTATCCTATTGGCTCATGCATGCACATAGCGTATCGTTCTAACTTAATAGGTCAGTAGACTCACTATGGAAGTGCTAAAATCTACAACAACGATGGCAGGGAAAAGATGCTGTTCTATCCATATTCTTCCGCTTATCTGAGGCCAGGTCGCGGGCGCAGCAGCCTAAGTATGGAAGCCCGGACTTCTCTCTCCCCAGCTACTTTGTCCAGCTCCTCACTGGGTATCCCGAGGCGCTCTCAGGCCAGCCTGTATCCTAAACACCTCCCCAGGGAGGCGTCCGGGGCTTCCTGACTAGATGCCCATCCACCTCATCTAGCTCCTCTCGATGTGGAGAAGCAGCGGCTTTACTTTGAGCTCCTCCCGAATTCAAAGCTTCTCACCCTATCTCTAAGGGAGAGCCTCGCCACCCGACGGAGAAGACTAATTCCGGCCGCTTGTACCCGTGATCTTGTCTTTTCGGTCACAACCCAAAGCTCATGACCAAAGCTAAGGATAGGGACATAGATCGGCCAGTAAACTGAGAGATTTGCCTTCCGGCTCAGCTCCTTCTTCACAACTACGGATCAATGCAGGGTCCGCATCACTGCAGACGCCACACCGATCCGCCTGTCGATCTCACGATCCACTCTTTCCTCACTCGTGAACAAGACTCAGAGGTACGTGAACTCCTCCACTTCGGGCAGGATCTCTTTCCCAAACCAGAGATGGCACTCTACCCTTTTCCGAGCAAGAACCATGGACTCTGACTTGGAGGTGCTGATTCTCATCCCAGTCGCTTCACACTCGGCTGCGAACCAGATAGCTAAAGATCCTGGCCGGATGAACCCATCAGGACCACATCCTCTGCAAAAAGCAGATACCTAATACTATAGCCACCAAACCGGATCCCCTCAATGCCCTGACTGTGCCTAGAAATTCTGTCCATAAAAGTTATGAACAAAATGGGTGACAAAAGGCAGCCCTGGCGAAGTCCAACCCTCACTGGAAATGGATCCGACTTACTGCCGGTAATGCGGACCAAGCGCTGATACCGATTATACAGGGAGTGGACCGCCACAATCAGATGATCCAATAGCCCATACTCTCTGAGCACTCCCCACAAGACTTACTGAGGGACACGGTCAAAGGCCTTCTTCAAGTCCACAAAGCACATGTAGACTGGTTGGGCAAACTACAATGCACCCTCGAGAACCCTGCCGAGAGTAAAGAGCTGGTCCGCAGTTCCACGAGCAGGACAAAAACACACGTCTCCTCCTGAATCCGAGGTATCGACTATCCGGCGTAGCCTCCTCTCCAGTACATCTCAATAGACCTCACCGGGAAGGCTGAGGAAATTGATCCTACGATAGTTGGAACACACCCTCCGTTTCCCTTCTTAAAGAGAGGAACCGCCACCCCGGTCTGCCATTCCGGAGGTACTGCCTCTGATGTCCATGCAATGCTGCAGAATCTTGTCAACCAAGACAGCCCCACAGCATCCATAGCCTAAAGGAACTCCAGGCGAAACTCATCCACCCCTGGGGCCTTGCCACCGAGGAGCATTTTAACTACCTCGGCAACCTCAGCCCCAGAAATAGGAGAGCCCACCACAGACCCCCCCAGGCACTGTTTCTTCATAGGAAGATTTATAGGTGGGATTGAGGAGGTCTTTGAAGTATTCCCTCCACCGATCAGCAACGTCCTGAGTCGAGGTCAGCAGCACACTATCCTCACCATACACCAGACCTGGGCATTCTGCGGCCCGCGGGCCGCATCCGGCCCTTTGTACGTCCCTGTCCGGCCCGCGTGAGGCCAATCATAAATTACAAAATACATTTAAAAAAGTATCTATCTCGAGTGTGCAATACAACGGTGCTGCTTTTGTTTTGAAAAGCGTTATTTGTATGACTTCCGTGTGGACGTATGCTCGTGCGCGCAGCTGCAATCACAAGTTACAAAATACATTTAAAAAAACATCTATGTCGTGCGTGCAATACAACTGTGCTGCTTTTATTTTGAAAAGTGTTATTTATGGGCGGTCCGCCCGGTTATCCCCGAGACGCTAAAAAAAGAAAAGGTGATGACGAATGGCGTGTTTTCATCAAGACATGGACTGCCAAGTAAAGGTAAAGCCGTGTGGATGGATGGATGTTGCTGTGTTTAAAGAATATAGTGTAACGACCTGCTGAAGTTGTTGTCTTCTTGAGTTGCGTAAATGAGGAGTGAGGATATGTGCGTGTGGAAGGAACGAGATAAGTTGAGCTGTGTTACTATAGGTTGCTCAATAAAAGTTTAAAAAGAGCGTCAGACTTGGTGTGCACTTCTTCTGGATGCTACAATTGGTGGCAGAAGTAAAACTTTGCGCATACTGCACTGCTTAATTGTGTGCGCAGCCTGCTACGTCATCGAGAGGTACGTGCCACGTGAGGAGCTCGCCGCAGAGAGAGAGAGAGAGAGAGAGACAGAGAGAGAGAGAGAGAAAGGAAGGAGAGAGGCAGTGTCTACAGAGAGAGAGAGAGAGAGAGAGAGAGAGAGAGAGAGAAAGGAAGGAGAGAGGCAGTGTCTACAGAGAGAGAGAGAGAGAGAGAGAGAGAGAGAGAGAGAGAGAGAGAGAGAGAGAGAGAGAGAGAGAGAGAGAGAGAAAGGAAGGAGAGAGGCAGTGTCTACAGGTGCAGCGCACGCTGCTCGGCATGGGGGAATTCCGCCCTCAATGAAGACTCCCAGGTTTGATGGCAAGGGGAACTGGGAGGCATTTCATCCCACTTCTGACATCAATTGTAGAGTCCAGAAGAAGTGCACACCAAGTCTGACGCTCTTTTTAAACTTTTATTGAGCAAGCTATACTAACACAGCTCAACTTCTCGTTCTTTCCACACGCACAACTATCCTCACTCCTCATTTCCGCAACAGCAACGCTTCCTCCTTCTTCGCCAATCACCTTACAGGCGCGCTACGTTCACAACAAAGAGGATGCAGGATAAAGTGACAGAAATTGAATTTTTGCATGGTATTATACATCAGGAAGTGTTGTGTAAGAAAGTGTTAAAAATAAAACCATCAAAAGCCATCTGCTTTTGTATAAAGATAAGTTAGGTTAAATGAAAATATTATTATTTTTTATCTTACGGTACATCAAAAATAATTTAAGCAAAATTTAATTGAAATATTGTCGGTGTGGCCCTCCAGCAGTGCTCGGGTTGCTCATGCGGCACCCGGTAAAAATTAATTGCCCACCCCTGCCATACACGGTCTTGACAGTACACTGATTCCCCCTCCTGAGTCGGCGGATGGTGGTCCAGAATCGCTTTGAACCCGTCCGGAGGTCGTTTTCCATGGCTTCGACAAACTCCTCCCTTTTAACACTGAGTGATATCCATCCTGCAATGGCGCCCCATAATACACCTGCTGTGAACCTGTTTTTATGTCTTTATGTTTTATTTATTTATTTTTTATCGTGTTCTGTTTGTGTTGTGTTGTGTTTGCTCGGTTCTCGTATTATCTTTTAACCTGCCCATTGTACAGCACTTTGGCTACCCCTGTGGTAAATTTTAAATGTGCTTTATAAATAAAGTTGATTTGATTTGATTTGATTTGCATTTGAGTGCTGATGGGACAAATAGGGCCTGAACGTGTGATGTGGAAATGCATTGCATTGTGGGTCTTGCTGGACTTTGAATAGCTTATTTACATGGCTGAATACAAGATGCTGTGCTTAAGTTTTGGTTTTTTTTCTTTAACAAGTTCAAAACATTGCGCGAATGTGCAGCATCATTAACTGCTTCATTCCTGATCATGATCACTTCAGGAAAAAGAAAGGATTTGGTGAGATTTTTCTCATTTCCAGCGTAAAAGTGAAGCCCAAGAAAGTCGTGTTATAAGCTAATAAAGGGGCCAGAGACTGGAAAGCAGCCGTGAGACTATAAAACATGCCTTTCAATGTCATTACTTGATACATGTTGGTGTGTTCATGGCTTTTTTAGACTTGTATGTTTGAATCCAAGCATATTTTATTCAGTTTCACACCTAGCATTCAGTGGCTGTTAGATTTAGCGTTAACTAAGCTAAGATGCTGCGGGCTATAAACAACATACTGTATTTTGGAAAAAAACATGTCTGTTTACTTTTAGTCTTGGGTAAGCACAAATATGAATATTGTTCCCGGAGAAGGAGCGCAGTGATCAAAGTACTTACAAGTAATAATGGGCTTATTTTTTTAGGGAATCCTGCTTATGAAATGATGCTGGACACCATCACTCCATCTTGAACACAGAGGAGATGAAAGCTGTTGGTTAAGCGCAAATTGAATGTCCCTTAACAGATTTTGCAATCTGAAATTCTTCGCCGGTATAAAAACTTACTCCGTTGACGAGATACATACAAGTTTGGCTTTGACAATTTACAACTTACCCATATCTCTTGTCCATTGGACATGCTCATATACAGTCGTGTTCAAAAGTTTACATACACTTGTGAAGGACATAATCTCATAGCTGTCTTGACTTTCCAATCATTTCTACAACTCTTAAAATCTGAAAAATAAAAAAAAATAAAAAAAATGTTTAATTTCCCCTCGGGGATTAATAAAGTATTTCTGATTTCTGATAATTTTTTTGGGATAGAGTGATTGGAGCACATACTTGTTTGTCGCAAAAAAAATTCATGAGGTTTGGTTCTTTTATGAATTTATTATGGGTCTACTGAAAATGTGACAAAATCTGCTGCGTCAAAAGTATACATACAGCAACATACATTATCAATTTTGGCGATGTAGAAAAGTTACAATCAAATCAAATTAGCTTTATGGCATGGCCTCTTAACTTCATGTGAGTGATTATGATTGACGACATTGTTGACTTCTCTGAGCCCATTTAAATAGGGCTCATGTGATGCAGTCATTAGACTCGGTTACAAACGCGACAACGGGAAAGTCAAAGGAACTCAGCACAGACCGGAAAAAACTAATCATTGACTTGAACAAGTCAGGAAAGTCACTTGGAGCCATTTCAAAGCAACTTCAGGTCCCAAGAGCAACTGTGCAGACAATTTTTCGTAAGTATAAAGTGCATGGCACAGTTTTGTCACTGCCACGATCAGGAAGAAAACGCATGCTGCTGCTGATGAGAGAAAATTGGTCAGGATGATCACGAGTCAACCGAGAACCACCAAAAAGCAGGTCTGCAATTAATTGGAAGCTGCTGGAACACAGTTGTCAGTGTCCACACAGTCAAGCGTGTTTTGCATCGCCATGGACTGAGAGGCTACCATGCAAGAAGGAAGCCCTTGCTCCAGATGCGACACCTTAAGGCTCGTCTAAAGTTTGCTGCTGATCACATGGACAAAGATAAGACCTTCTGGGGGAAATTTCTGTGGTCAGATGAAACAAAAATTGAGCTGTTTGGCCACAATACCCAGCAATATGTTTGGAGGAGAAAAGGTGAGGCCTTTAATCCCAGAAACACCATGCCTACCATCAAGCATGGTTGTGGTAGTATTATGCTCTGAGCCTGTTTTGCTGCCAATGGAACTGGTGCTTTACAGAGAGTAAATGGGACAATGCAAAAGGAGGATTACCTCCAAATTCTTCAGGACAACCTAAAATCAAATTGCGGGGAATGGACAACGCTGCAAGACCGCACATAATTTTCAGGAAATTGATTGAATTTACTTTGAATTTTGCAACATAGCGAAATCTTGGAGGTTATTCTTGATTAAGCAGTCAAATTAAAAAATATTAATCAAGGTGCAACTATGTCACTTAGTAAAAGTACCAACATCCTTATTAGGATGGGCACCTTCAAAAACACCCACCCCTATACATTTTCCTGTATTTTGACATCAAATTTGAAAATGTATTCACAAAGAAAAAAAAAAACAGAAAGAAAAACAATCTTGAAATATTAATATTAGTGGAAAAATCTTGGATAACAACAATCAATACCACAATTTAATAATATTTTCTTTGGCCTGTTCCACAACCTTATACATATTAGAAGTTGGCTAAGTAGTTTTAATGTGATCCAATCTTTATATACATTACATGGACATAAGACAGAAACCATCCATGATTTAGTCCATATTTAATTTATAGGGATGTAACTACCAGGTGTCCCAATACTTCCACAAAGAGCGTTTCCTTGACAGAGAGCTTGCATCAATGGCTAACCACAAGCACTAATTGACATCACTGTCACTGATCAGCTTTAGGAAAGACATTTTTGCTGATGTGTTTTCTCCTATTCTTCTTGGAACGCGGGACCGAAACCTAGCAGATAAATGAATTCCAGCAATCGGCAGGAATTTGCCGCTCTGTGCTGAAACTTTACCAAGTCAAACACAAGTCATGCTTTTGGACTCTGAGGTGAAGGAAAATTTAAACCCACATGTTCCCCCAACTCTCAGTTGAGTGGAGCATATGTACAGGCAGAGCTTGGGATGGTAGAGTAAAAATAAACAAGAAGAAGGGGGTTGAAGCCGCAGAAGAAACCAAAATCGGCATAATCACATCGTTTTTTTTAGCCATCAGCAAGTTTAACTTTGCACCATAGAACGAGACGGAGACAACTAGAGTGCCACATGTAAAAGCAATCATGGTAGAAAATCACCTGATGATCCCACTTGAACAAGAAATTCCATAAAACACATTGAGCATCCAGCATGAGTTTATAGGTGATAACCTTGCAAATACCTCTACCACGCACCACTTAACTGTGGGAAGACAAGCGTGCCTCAAGGGGGTTGGTGGGGAGGGCTTTAGGTGATGACACAGCCAGTCTCATCACAGGAAAATGAAAACAAATGACCAAAAACTAGAACAGCAGCACAAGGGAAAGTCTCTACAGGCCTGGAAAGCCAGAGTGACGCAGCCTTTCTCTCCCTGAGCCCAAGTTTTGACTCAGAAGAATGTAATGACTGAAGGGGTAAGGGTTTTGCTCAACAGTCAAGGAGAACCAGACACAGTGAAACAACCTTTACCTGGCTCCTCTAAATCCAACGCAACAGTGTTGACTGAATCCA
This sequence comes from Entelurus aequoreus, assembly GCF_033978785.1. NCBI lineage: Eukaryota > Metazoa > Chordata > Actinopteri > Syngnathiformes > Syngnathidae > Entelurus > Entelurus aequoreus. The sequence continues at coordinate 53,840,199 of NC_084733.1, forward strand.
TCCATTTATAGAACTGAATAAGTATTACAAATAGTGAATTGGGAGAGAAAGTCCAACAAAGTTGCAAATAGTGGATGAATCAGCCACTTTATTATGTACAACATACCTATTTTATGAAATCCAATATATGAATAGGTCCCAATTATCCCATTTACAAAGATAACAATGCTCAATTATGAGTGACACTCTCTGACATACAGTAGGTTTATTGAAGCTGTTGTTTGTGGCATTTGTAACTAAATAATAATAATTGTGTGTTGTGCTCACCATCTGAATTCCCGTTGAAAAGAGATTGGTGGGTTTGACCGCATGTTTCTGCTGCTCTATCTCTGTCTCCAACTGGGAAACACGGGCCTTGTGTTTAGCAAGCAAGATGGAGGCAGGGACCTGAGACTGCTCCTGAGGAAACAAAAAGAAAGGTGTTGTATCAATGCAGCTATTTAGGGTGACGTGCCGAGAAGCCATTAGTTTGCCAGCTTGTTGTAACTTTTTTAAAGTCAAATAAACACAATTTTGATGATGCTGGGGACACATCAAGGTCAATGCACCGCCTTTTACTCCATTCAATGCAAGGAGAACACTTCAGTGCTGGGTCATCAACTACGTTTGTCCTAGGGCCACGAAATTTACGGATGTGGCCCGCCGACTACCAGTCGCTGACCCATGTTTTAGTCTGTCCAGTGGGGTGCTGCCAAGTACAGATTTCTAAGGACACAAACTTGGGACATGTTGTTCACTGATGATGCAGAACATTTATGACGGCTTGGGCACCAACAGTAGATCAAGTATTTTTTACGTTTACTGCAAATTAAAATCTGATTTATTGGCTTTTAGTAGTGACATGTTTCGGTCTGAATTGTTTATTAGCTTCCATCAAGGAGGTTCTGTTCTCAATGATGTGGTCAGATGGAACTGGGTTGGACATAATTGATGGGTATTTTTTTTAAGATGTTCTTATTAAAAGATGCTGTATGTCACTGTTTCAAGCACTAACAGCTCGCATATGTTACCAATTGTGATTTAAGAGAACAGACTTAACAAATAAATGTCTATGTTTGTCACAGTTAGAAGTTAATCTTTGTAAAACCCTTCCACACAGCCCAAAATAAAAAGTTGTCTTTGATTGGTTTTTATGGTTGTCAGTCACGGCTGTCTGATACACACACGCATGCCCACGGCGCGTGCCCACCCACAGAATACATTTTCAAGAACACTGTATTTATGTGACTGTGTGTTTGAATTTTGTGACCTGACTTTTTTTACATCAAATTATGCTGACAATTTCATTGAAATAAAATTCAGTGTTTTAAAATTCTGTGCATAAAAACTCAGTGTAAAAAAGAATTCAGTGTATAAAAATTCAGTATAAAAAAAATTCAGTGTAAAAAAATTCTGTTTAAAAAGAGTCAGTGTATTAAAGTTCAGAGTCGAAAAATGTGCTTCTTCAAAAAGCAAGAGTCACTTCCGGTAAGTTAAGACTGAAGCAATCAACCTTTCTCAGAACCAGCCAATGAGGTGTCAAGTTTGCAGTCATTAGACATGGGTCTTGCTAAACAGCATAAAAAAGCAGTTAACTAGGCTACCTTGGCATAATACAATATAATAAACATTTAAATGCAGCCTGCTGTATATTTTCAAACTATAGAAATGATTCCAGTGGTTACAATATGCATTTTTGAGTGACCTAAGAAAGTCTCCTTCATGCAGACCGGGCATAAACAGAGTGGCACAGAGTGGGCGTGGCTTGTATACGGCGCAGTGATTGTCAGACAGAGGCAGATTTCTACAGCAAAGTTCTGCAAAACAGTAACATATGGAATTTGTAGAGGTTTTTTACAATTTGCGTTTATGTTTCGCCGTGTTTTTTACATCTTTGTTCTTGCTTGATTATAAAACATGTCAATCGAGGAGGTGGTCTGCAGTAGAGGAACAACGTTCATATATTCTTATACCTCAGTAATTTACACTTTCTGTATTGTTCATAGTTAATATTGTAAATCCCGCATTCTATATTTGTATGTACATTCTGACTCATATAATTCAGTAAAAAAAACTAAAGTTTATTCCGTTTTTGAGATGGTCTGTTTAGTTTTAGTTTTTTTACTGAAAAAGACACTCAGAATGTGGGACTTACAATAATAACTATGAACAATAAAACACTGAAAATTTAAAATATATGAACTTTGCTCCTCTACTTCCCAGACCACCTCCTTGATCAATATATTTTATAATCGAGAAAGAGCAACAAAGATGCAACAAACACTGCGAAAAATAAAGGCAAAAGGATAAAAACATCCACTTAATTGATTTCTCACTGTTCTGCAGACCTTTGTTGTAGAAATCTGTCTCCGTCTGACACTTGCGTTTGCGAGGTCTCAGGCATGTCGCTGCCCCGCCCACTCGGCCCTGTCCCTTGTCTGCATGAAGCAGCACTTTCTATGGTTACCGTAGTGTTTGGTTAATCTCTTAATGACCAAACTTTGTCTTGTGAATAACAAGGTTACGCTCAAACATATATTCCTCCCTCCATGAATGCATCCAAACATCTATAAATACACTGTCTTTTTTGTCACGTTTACCTGAACATCTTTAGCCAGCACCATTTGCAGGTCACATTGTGTAACATAGTCAGTTTAACTGTATTATCTGCACTCAAAAGTGCAGAATTCTAACCTTTGGAATCCATCCATCCATCCATCCATTTTCTACCGCTTATTCCCTTCGGGGTCGCGGGGGGCGCTGGAGCCTATCTCAGCTGCATTCGGGCGGAATCATTTTTATAATTTGAAAACATCAAGACGGCCGCATTGAAGTGTTTATTATGTTGTATTATGCCAAGGTAACCCAGTTAACTGACTTTTTTAATGCTGTTTTGCAAGACCTGTGTCACGTGACTTCAAACTTGACACCTCAATTGCTTCAGCCTTATTTTACCGGAAGTGAGTCTTGATTCTTGAAGCAGCAAATGTTTTTAAACTGAATGTTTTATACACTAAATTTTTTATACACTGAATTTTAAAACACAGATTTTTTTTCAACAAAATTGTCATCACATCCGGATGTAAAAAAAATTAAGTTTACAAAATTCAAACGCAAAAAATTATGTTACAAAAATTCTGTGTCAAAATTTTTTTTCCGTATTAAAGACACAAATTAACCTCCATAGGCACTAATATACAGTTACATTTAATCAACTGATCACGACTCTTTATAATGCAAGCGTCTTGAAACATCTACTTTGGCTAACCTCACATACAGCAGCTTTTAATTGTGATATGAAAACAGTCCAAATTTAGAAGAAAATCCTGCAGTTCGCAACCATAGTGAATTAATTATTTACTTTTTTTTCACTCCGACTCAAAAATACAATTTCCTGTCTAATCCAATTTGATCTGAAGAAATGCAAACTATACTGTCAAACACAGTTTTGTCTAGATCTGATCCATATGGCTTTCATTTAAATTAAATGTAAATGTAAACATGTTCAGATCGCTTATATCTCGAGAGATCGTGAGATCAGTTTGACATTTGTTGTAGTTTTGTGGGAACTTATCCCATTTGGTTTCCTTGGATGAAATGGGAAGATTACTACCTTTCAGCTTTTCAGATCTAAAAGCCTGGCGTGTAACTAGCGTATGCGACGCCGTCTTGTCCCCAACCCCTGCGTAGCTTCCCGCAAGTCTTACGTGCACCTTCCAAAAATCCTAGGTTCACTTCGCTGCCGATGCAGTGTGCATAGCTGTGATTGGTTAGTTTTTGCCTAGGAGTGTCCCTGAACACAAGCGAGAAGGCTCTGTGCTTGAAATGCACAAATTATTGTATGAAATAAAACAAAAGTGATTAAACATTTGCAAGAAAACTGATTCTGTGTACTAGGGCTGCGAATCTTTGGGTGTCCCACGATTTGATTCAATATTGATTCTTGGGGTCACAATTCGATTATAAATCGATTTTTTCCATTAAACTCGATTCTCGATTCAAAAACCATATTTTTCTGATTCAAAACAATTTTCTATTAATTCAATACGTAGGTTTTCAGCAAGATCTACCCCTGTCTGCTGACATGCAAGCAGAGTAGTAGATTTTTGTAAAAAGCTTTTATAATTGTAAAGGACAATGTTTTATCAACTGATTGCAATAATGTAAACACACAAATGTAAATCCAAGACAACAATATGTTGTCTGATATATTCATGCTTGCACAAATTTTAACTAGAACAAAACGTTTTAACGTCTGACTGAATTTGACACTCAGTTACCACTCACTCAGTTACCAGAACAATAAATTCCAGTAATACAACTCCTGTGACTGTAACATCAACAGAATACAATTGGTAGGCTCGGCAAGCTGCCAGTCTGTACCAGAACTTGCCCAAACATTACAATAAATTATTCAAAAATACTGTAACTGTTCATTATGAACTACTTCTTTGTGTAAAACAACAAAATAAATTATTCATACATCAAATGAGCTTAGGCTAGCTGCCTTTATATTTCTGAGAACATGCCACTTCCAAAAATAAAATTACACAAATACTAGTTAGTTATGTCTTTTTTTTCTTAACAAAACACAAAAGCAGTAATAAAATGTCTGCTAGCTCCTCTGCTAGCTTTAGTCACAGCTTCCCACACTTTTAGCATTGTCTCTCTGTAAAGTGAAGGTACAACATTGTCTGTAAAAACCATAGCGTGATGGGATGTCATACCCTGGCTCAATAGTTTTGATCATGAACCTGAAGCCTTCTCTCTCCACTGCGCTGTACGGTCGCAGGTCTTTTGCAATGAAACAAGCGATGGATCTGGTTATCTTCTTAGCCCGTTCAGAACTGGGTGGTCATTTTGTAAACTGGTGAAGTGTGCGTTGATTAGCTGCCGGTGTTGTTAGTGGATGATCCTTTTCCTCTGATAACTCTGTCCAAGTCAGCGCGGGGATTTGAAGTATTCCCAAAATACTTAACTTTAGCGTTGCAAAGTCTGCAAATTGCATGAGTCCTTTCTTGCCACGGTAAAATCCAAAGTGTCTCCAAACGTTTGCTTTCAAAGTCCGCGGAAGCGGTTGTATTTCTTCTTTAGGCTGCTCTGTGTCTTTTTCTTCTACCTGCATTTTAGCGGCAACACAACAGCACTACACTCCCCTTTGTAGCTAGCCACGCTGCTTATTGCGCAATACCTACGGTAGCCCAGAAGGCACATACACGTTGCCGGGAGCGGGGGAAGAAAATCGATTTTTGAAAAATGAGAATTGATACTGAATCGTACAACGTGAGAATGGCGATTTGAATTCGAATCGATTTTTTCCCACACCCCTACTGTGTACTTATAATCTTGGTGCGCTCTAAAAAATAATTACTGAATGTGTAGTTTCTTCTTAGTCCAGAAGAAGTCACAAAGCATACGACACCTTTTTTAATCTTTTATTGCCAATCTTGTGCTAGCAGGTTCAATTCCAACACATATTCTTTCTTGTGCACACACGTCTTTTACTCTCACACCCAACACTTCTCATTATCCGTCAATAATCTTTCAGGCACGGTATATATAATGGAACATGTGAACTCTGAACATGACCATACAGATTAACACCAGCATGTCGTTAACTTACAAAAGTTACTTTACAGTTGTGTCTATTCACATTACATGATAGCTCTCTCTTGTCCCATGTCCCAAACGGTCAAATGGTGTTGCAAATAATAGCATTCTCTGCCGCGAGTTGTTCAGAAGTTGCACAGTCCTTTTTACGAAGGCATTTTCCTCTAGTTTATGAGTAAAACGTAAATTAAAAGTGAACTGTGATTAGTTGCAGTGTAGACAAAGATGTCCATGTTGTGGTTGTCATCAGCTGCAGTTGCTCCTTCTGAAGACACTGCCCCTTAGTGTTTTGGAAAATAATTACAAGTCTGGCGCCACCCCCAATGGAAGAACTATAAATCAAACAAGACGCCGTCAGAGGGGGCGCAAGCTACTTCACGCGAGAGTATATTCTCACCTTTAGATTCTGCGTTCTAATTTCTAGACAAATGGGGACAATTTTTCAGGCGGTGCATTTACAAACCTAGAATGAAACATTGATGTACCTTTACATTATTGACTTTATGACCTTATGGCTGCACAATTAATCAAATTTTAATCATGATCACGATTTTGGCCGCTACGACTAAATGAGGGTGATCGTCTGCGATCTTAACATTTAAAATGCAGGCTTCGCTGCATATCAATTCAAGCACTTTCACAACCAACAGTCTGGCGACCGAAAGACAATGGAATTATGTGAGAGTGTGTAAGAGGGAGCAAGAGGGTGACTGACACGTGATTAGCTGGTCGCCTGTAGCTCCCAAAAATATTAGGAAAAATAAATGCAATAATACATTGGTGCCCTTCTCTACCGTAGAGTAACCCATATTTTAACCCAGCAAAACGGCGACACGCCTCGCCATTCTCTAGGCATCCTTCCGCTCGTTCCCGCAAACCCAGAAATGCTCCCGCGCACATAAACCAACAAACTACACGGCAAAGCTGTGTTGGTGTGCACATCCAAACAAATTACCGTAATTTCCGGACTATAAGCCGCTACTTTTTCCCCTCGTTCTGGTCCCTGCGGCTTATACAAGGGTGCGGCTTATATACGGCCTGTTCTTCTCCGACACCGACGAAGAGGATTTCTGTGGTTTTAGTACGCAGGAAGAAGACGATGACACAATGATTAAAGACTGACTTTTCATATACCGGTAGGCTGGTTATTTTGGTAACGTACAGGCGAGCACTTTGTATTACTTTGCAGCGTTGTATTATTTGTACTCTGCACGAATGCTGCTCGCCATGTCAAAGATGTGAAAGTTTGATTGAATGATTGAAAGATTTATAGTTAATAAATGGGACGCTTTGTGTTCCCAAACAGTCATCTCTGTCCCGACAATCCCCTCCGTGGTAGCAGGAACCCCTATATACTACGCTAATTACACATCAAAACCCTGCGGCTTATACAAGGGTGCGGCTTATATATGGAGCAATCTGTATTTTCCCCTAAATTCAGCTGGTGCGGCTTATAGTCAGGTGCGGCTTATAGTCCAGAAATTACGGTACCGAGTTGCGCCGACAAGTTAAGCATTAAAAACACTTTCATTCTTTCCTTAACCGCCATTGTTTGTCCGCAACGTGACGCTAATATCTAAATAGAGTTATGGTTGCTAACAAAGCGGGCCAACCGCCACCAGCTCAAAGCCCCGACGAACAGCTCCAAAAGCGAAGGTGCCCAAAGCACAGACAACCGTAACATCAACCGTGCACCAAGGGACCCCAAATCTATTCACATCTTAAAGATGCACATAAGCAATGGATGTAATAGCGTTTTAATTGGCAAATACATATGTTCTATATATACACTGTGAGCACGACAATGTGTTCCTATAGTATCTGCTTTTTGTGCATAATGTTATTTTTTCACTAATGTTTGCACTTCATGATCGCACTCTGCAATGGCATATATATTTTTACTTAGCCCTTTGTCTTTTGCCCTTATTATTTTATAACTGATTATTATTTTAAGTTTCATTTGGAAATGAAAGCCCTGTTCACATACTGTTTGTTTAAAATAGAAAGGGCAATAAAAAAATGTTTTACATAAAGTAAATAATTGTGATTAATAATTGTGATTATTATTTTGTCCATAATCGTGCAGCACTACTTGTGAGCATGTCACACAATGGCTTCTTTTCATTCTTATTTTTTTAAGTTAGAGCACAATATTCAACAGGTTGCAGCCTGTTAGCCACAAGTCAAGGAATGACCAACAAGTAATCTCTCAGTGTGTTAGAGCCCTGGGATGTACAGATGTCAGGACCCAGGAGGGTTCCCCTCGGGGGCTCAGGGCTGATCTCATCTGCCTACAGTGGACAGGCCCTGTGCCTTAAACAAACAAACACACAGCTTAACCTACTATCTGTGATGGTTCTAGAACAGGCCGCTCTGCAGGAACAATCACTTCCAAAGCCAGCAGCTCAACACAATGGAGCCAAGGGGCTTTGGAATCACAGAATGAAAACAATGCACCCAGCAGCACAATGACTGGTAATAAGCTCTTAATGATCAGCTATTAACCCCCAGGCTGTGTGTTTGCGTCAGCAATGGAACATACTGTATATCATAAAGCGCAGCTCATTGCGAATCATATTTGCACAACAAAACATACATGGCATTCTGTTGATGTGTTTCTTGTGCGACACATCTGTATCTCACCAGTTCATCCAGCAGAGCCTGCTTGTTCTTCTTTTTGGCCAGAAGCTGCCTCTGCTCCTCCTGCAGCACATCCAGTCTCCGCTGTTCACTGCCCTGCTGCTCCAATAGTAGCAGCTCCTCTAGTTCCTCCTGCTCTCGAGTCTGAAGAAATTTAGTTAGATGGCTTCCATTACAATTAATCACAAATTACACTTGCAATTGTTGCCATTTGTAGGAAATAGCCTTCTTTCTTCAGGTACTGTACACTGATACAAGATCTTTATCAAAAAATGAAAATATAAATATGATATTGCTCAGTATTACAAAAGTATTAATTATGCCAGAGCCAATAACACACTTTTCCTGGATGATATATTGTCCAGCAAATTACTGCTGATAAATTATTTTATTGTCAGCAATATTTTGAGACCAAATTAAGCACTAATGTAATCATATTATATAATAATAACATTCATTAATTTTCTACCGCTTGTCCCGTTGGAGTCGTGGGGGTTGCTGGAGCCTATCCCAGCTGGATTCGGGCGGAAGGCGGTGTACACCCGGGACAAGTCGCCACCTCATTGCAGGGCCATATAATAATAACAATAATAATAAAAGATTAATAATTGTTTTACCATTGTAATTGGAAGGTCAATACATTTTAATTATCATAAATAGATGAAAATACAAAAATAAAATTTGATTAAAAATCAATTATTAACATTAAATCAACATTTATTCTAAATCCCTGTAAATAAATATTTAACATCTTGAGGTGCAGTTTTTTCCCCATTTGGAAAAACTGGGTCAAGTGTTTTTTTTTTATTTTGTTGCTATCGCTTTATAACAAAATCAGCATACTTGCTCGTTTGTCCGTGTTGATGCACTGATCTTGCTCATTTATTTTTGAAGCCAAAATATTCCTACACTGGCTTTGCAACAATCTTTTTTCCTTTTAATTTTTGTTAAATCACAGTGCTTCACACTCGTTGGCCACAGCTAGAGAGACTCTCTGTTCATGCATTCTGTGTGTGCAAGCTAGCTTTCCCGCGCCTCCGTCCACTGAAACAAAAATTGTGGATGACTGAGAAGAGTATTCACTTTGTTCATTAAATTCTGCTACTGAATAAATGAGCTCAGTTACTAGGAGCCATGCACTGAGTCAACACTTTAACACCATGTTTGAAAGTGAGCGATGGAGAAAACAAACCCACACGGAAATAGCAAACGGCAAAGATATTGAGGTCATTTTAAATGATTGATTAACTGATTTATACTAGGCCCAGGCCTAGTATTAATTTAACAATACAATACAACTGCGCTGCACCAGACTCAGAGGTGGTTTTGTCAACTAATTAAGCTACACGAGAGGCAGAAAATACTAATAACATACACATTTATGATTTTTCTACAACACTGCAAAATATAACCACAACAATAATCATTCTGCTGAAGCAATGTCATCTTTTCAAAAGCAGCTTTTCAGTTAACATCGACATAATGTTTTCAAATACTGTAGGTCGAAACAATGTCGCTGATGAGTGTCAATCCAACCAAATAATACAGTATGATCCAACGACCTAAATCTCAATAATAATAATAAATGCAGTCATTACGTACAAGCTTAACTTTATTCTTCTGGATAAGATCTCTGTTCTCCCGCTGGTACTGCTCCATCCTCAGCTTGGTGTTCTCCACTTCGATGTTGTTTGTAAGGTTAAACACTACACAGACAGGAGACACAAGTCACCATTACACCACTTTACTCTATACATCACAGCTATCTAAAATTATGCAGTCTAGCAGCCATCACTGTTAATTTAAACTAAGATCCAGAGAAAACAATTGTGCCTTAAAGTGGCATTCAATGGTGGTCCTAAATAATGTTTAAATGTACACACAAACTCCGCAAAGCCTCACTCAGACCAAAAGACCCTTAAAGGCCTACTGAAACCCACTACTACCGACCACGCAGTCTGTTTATATATCAATGATGAAATCTTAACATTGCAACACATGCCAATACGGCCGGGTTAGATTAGTAAAGTGCAATTTTAAATTTCCCGCAAAATATTCTGCTGGAAACGTCTCGGTATGATGACGTTTGCGCGTGACGTCACGGATTGTGCGTACATATTGGGACAGCATTGTGGCCAGCTATTAAGTCGTCTGTTTTCATCGCAAAATTCCACAGTATTCTGGACATCTGTGTTGGTGATTCTTTTGCAATTTGTTTAATGAACAATAAAGACTGCAAAGAAGAAAGCTGTAGGTGGGATCGGTGTATTAGCGGCTGGCTACAGCAACACAACCAGGAGGACTTTGAGTTGGATAGCAGACGCGCTACCGTGAGTACAGCTTTCCAAACATTTGATCGCTTGCCCGTACGTGCGTGCCGCTATGTGCATGTCACGTACGTAACTTTGGGGAAATATATGTGCTGTATGAACTTTACGGAGGTGAACGGTACTTTGGGCTGTGGGATTGAGTGTGTTGTGCGGGTGTTTGATTTGTATTGGTGGGTTATATGGACGGGAGGGGGGAGGTGTTTGTTATGCAGATTAATTTGTGGCATATAAGCCTGGTTGTGTTGTGGCTAATACAGTATATATATGTCTTGTGTTTATTTACTGTTTTAGTCATTCCCAGCTGAATATCAGGTCCCACCCGCCTCTCACAGCATCTTCCCTATCTGAATCGCTTCCACCGCCCTCTAATTCTTCACTCTCACTTTCCTCATTCACGAATCTTTCATCCTCGCTCAAATTAATGGGGTAATCGTCGCTTTCTCGGTCCTAATCGCTCTCGCTGCTGCTGGCCATGATTGTAAACAATGTGCAGATGTGAGGCGCTCCACAACCTGTGACGTCACGCTACTTCCGGTACAGGCAAGGCTTTTTTATCAGCGACCAAAAGTTGCGAACTTTATCGTCGACGTTCTCTACTAAATCCTTTCAGCAAAAATATGGCAATATCGCAAAATGATCAAGTATGACACATATAATGGACCTGCTATCCCCGTTTAAATAAGAACATTTCATTTCAGTAGGCCTTTAAAAGCTACCTCATCCGCTGGGCTAAAAGGTTATGGGATGTTGGCATTAATGATGTGTTAGCATTGGCAGCTCTACCCAGTGATCTATGACCCGAGCTGGCACACACTAATGCCTGTTAAACATCTCTCCATGCAGCTGGGGAGAAATCATTATGGCGGCTGGAAACATCCTTTTAGCAGAGTTGTACAGTGAGAATTTGGCCAGTCAGAGCTAGTACCAATGTCTTCTACTTGCTCCAAGTAGTCGTTATATTCTCTCAGGCTGGGGAAATCAAGATCTCTCTTGTTGTATCTGCAGACAGAGAAAAGTACCATGTGCTAGCATTAATATCCTCCATTAAATCAACCAATTTTTAATAGCATGTCTGCCTTCTGCCTAATAGACACACATTAGACATCAATTAAGGGGCTATTAAAGGACAGATGTGATGGAAAAAAAGAAAGAAAGGTAGGGAGGGGCAGCCAAGTAAAAACCTGGCAGGGAAAGAGCCTTCCCGCTTGAGAAACCCCCCCCCGGGGAGACTCATTGTCTACGAAACAAACAAGGTAATGAGGAAGACAAAGGTGGTTTAAGAAGTGGGAGGAGGCACAAGATGACACATAAACATTGTTCAGCCACACCCCTAAGTCCCCCTCCTGCTTGCCCTCACTTACATCTTTAGCACCTTCTTGCGGATCTCCACTTCCTTGTCGACAGTGGGGTCCTCGAAGAGCTGCACGCGGAAGTTGCTCTTTCTTAGGGGAGTCTCGCACTGCACACAGTTGCCTGAGCCGCGGACGAACAGCATCTCTACGCAGTTCTCACATCTGCAAGAGAAAACAAAACATTTTTCTTCCCGTTTTTGTAAGCACTTTTACATTAGTTTTTTTCCAAGTCCTAACACCAAAGGGTCATACTATAATTGTTTCCCTACATTTAAAACGCATCCTTGTGGTCTGCATGAGAAACAAAAACAAACACAATTTTGCATGGATTTTGTTTTACAGACCATCTCAAAGCTGATTTCTGACTGTCTCTTCAGAATGCACTGTTTCGTGGGTGTTCTTAATTACATGCCGAAGCCCTCCAACAGGCCAAGCCCTCTTCGACTGCGTTTCCACCCCGTCAACCATGTTGCAGTTTTTTAATGCTTCCATATCGAGCCTATTGACAGCTATGAGTTAGAACTATACACCACTTTTTTATTAAAAATGGCAACAGGTGAGGACTTTAGCATGCACGTGCATGTACGAGTCAGTCTGCCCCACAACAAAAGGACAGACAAAAAGAAAGAACTTATTGACAACTCAGGTTGTCCCGATACCAATATTTTGGTACCGGTTCCAAAATGTATCTCGATACTTTTCAAAATAAAGGGGCCCACAAATAAAATTCATTAGTGGCTTTATTTTAACAGAAAACACTTATTCTTCTATTGTTCGGATATTCTACATCAGTTTTGGGTGATACTTCAAGTAGTTACAGGATCATACATTGGTCATAATTAAAGTCCTCCTGTGTCCAGAGATTAGAGTTTAAGAAAAAAATGAAAAAATGTGTTGTGATAATAAAAAATATCAATGTAACAATTGTAGTATCGACTAGATATGGCATTTGTACTTGGTATCAGTACTTGTATGGATCCATTGTTTTGTTTACATTCAGGAGCGCTAGCTTGTTGTAAGCGATTAGCTATTGTATCCTCTAACGGAGTGTAGTGAAGCATGTTTAGTCATTCCTCGTTCTGCCGGAATAATACTTGTAAGAAACAGTTATTTTGTCTCCATGGAGGTGAGGATTAGTGATTTAGAAGTAGCTAAAACACTACGGAGTGATGTTAGCTGCTAACTAGCTTCTTGCTAGCTATGTCTTAAAGCGGCGCTTCAGTATTTATAGCCCCACATACTTTATTTTTAGTTTTTAAGCCAAAATACCTCCATTCTCCTACTCCTGTCTTCACACTGTTTCTGCTTGCAAATAGTGTGTGTGTGCGTGTTGATTAACATGCGCTGCAGTTCGTATACCAGCAATGTCACCACGGCACGCCTCATGTCAATGAAAAAAACTAAACTATTTTTTAACCGCAGTATTTTTTTATTTATTAGTACTGCGGTACTTTAGTAGTACCGGTATACTGTACAACCCTAACAAGAACTTTGGTCTACAACTGGATAAAAATGGCAGACTCACGCAGAACTCTTCAGGTAAACCTCTACTATATATGGAGATATCCGCTGGCATTACTAAAGCAAAATACATCGCTAACGTCTGAAATTCCAAACAGCTGGTTTGGAGAAATTTTGGAAGACGGCAAGATTTCTTTTATAAATATCTCCGCTGTGCCTCCGTGGTTTGATTTTAAAATTTTCAGAATTTATTGGGATTTCAAATACACAAAAACAGGTACAACAGGTAAGAAAAGTTGGTTTTGTACAATAGGACACCTTTACAGCTGTGTTGAATTACATGCGGTTAAGAATATAAACAAACTTTAATAGTATCAATTAAATTTGATCAGATTAAAAGTGAACTTTGGCTTTGAATTACATTCTCTACATTTTTTGGTAAAATGGAGTGATGTGTGATATGATACTGAAATATCGATACCGCCGATACCAGATCTTTTTGCTTTGATATCGACTCACAAATTAAAATATCGATACTTTTGATACATTAATTCAGGGGTGTCCAAATTTTTTCCACCAAGGGCCGCATACTGAAAAGTTAAAGAATATGGGGGCCATATTGATTCACTAAACTTTGTTTAAATTTTGAGATATGTTACAATTTGAAATACATAACTTTTTAAATTTCAGCAGACATAGTAGGTATACTTGCACAAAGTATCGGTATGGATCGGTATCGCCGATACCAGTCTGAATTTTACTCGGTATCGGATTGGGATGAAAATCAGTGGTATTGCACGTCACGAGTAAAATGGTTAGACATGTACAATTAGATGCAAAAATACTCCACTGTTGCCATTTCTAATAAAAAGTAGTGTATAGTTCTAACTTGTGATATTTGTCAGGAAAACTACAACATGGCTGACTACAGGGGCCGAGGTGTGGAAAATATTTTTTTGCGTTTTCAAAAGACAGTCTGAAAGTGGCAAAATGTATGGGAAATTTGGACCAATATTATGGAGACAAGGCAATGTTTTAGATAATCATAAAAATCTTAATGAGGGGTGTCGTATCAATCCATTCATTACTATGGCTTAAAACGCTGTGTGGATATTATTCTCTCTCTCCTTATTTATTAATCTTCTTGCTAATTTCTTCTTCTTTTACTCTCTGCTGTGTTGAAAGCCTATTCTTTTGTTGTTTCACTACTTCATATTCAAGCATGCTAAAATTTTAGAACTGTTTGCATTACTTTATTAAACATACTAAAATAATCTATATTTGGAGGTTTGTCTATCGATTCAGAATTGTCCACGTTCCAATCATGATGCATTTAAGAATTGGGGTTGTAGGAGTGCTGCCGGCACCAGGGAGCTGTGGTTCACGGAGGCATACATGAATTCTAACATGTTCTGTGACATTGCAAGACACATCATGACCCCTTTCCTTAGGAAATGTTTAAATAATCGTTTTTAAAAAGACATTTTTCAAGCCATCTCTGCGCTTATTCACTGTGTATACTGTTTTTCAGGTCCGGCACACTGCTTAAGTTAGCAAGCTAGCTTGCTAACTTAATGTTTCTGCATGAAAGAGAAAAAAATACAGTCACTTTTGTCTTCACTCAGGGCAAATGATTGGGCTTCACATTCTAAAATTTCCCTGCTACAGAGTAACACCAACTTCTCAGAGGTGTTTGTCTAGATCGGGGGTCGGCAACCCGCAGCTCTAGTGCCGCCCTAGTGGTTCCTTGGAGTTTTTTCAAAATTCTATAAATATGGAAAAATCTGAGGGAAAAAATATATTTTTTGTTTCAATATGGTTTCTGCAGGAGGACAAACATGACACAAAGTTTCCTAATTGTTAGAAATCCCACTGATTATATTAAACATGCTTCACTGAGGAGAGTATTTGGCGAGCTGTGTTTTGTCCTACTATCATCTCAGGGTATTCAATTGATCGCGACTGGACTGTTTGTCTTAGACAGGGTCTCTGCAGGTTTCAACATGTCAAATGTAAGACTTTTTAAGACTCTTTTAAGACCATCTTGAAAATAATTTAAGACCATTTCACATCCATATGGACAAAAAATACAACGACAAAGTAAAATCAGAGGTCCAGGATGAATTGTAAGTGCGTATATGAATTCATTCACTGCTCTTTCACATAGGAAAACAAAATGGTTAAACTAACTGAATACACCAGGAGCTTCTCTAGTGTAAACTAATTGAAAAAAGTAATAGTAAACATCGTAACAGCCAATTGTCAGATTTGCCATAGAAGTGTTTTCTTGCAAAAGGTGCAGTGTGCTTCATATCAAGTATTTTAACGTAACATCAACATCAGCAATAGCAGAGAAAAGCACAACAATATACCGGTTTTGTCCATAGAGGATTGTAGTTGATCCATGAATTGGCACGCTTTGTTAAAAAGAGTAATGACTGTAAATCTGGAATCAGAATCGATTCTGAATTGAATCGACCCTAAGAATTGGAATCAAATCAATTCGTAAGTTCTGGTAAGATTCACATCCCTAATGTCTCCACACATGAACCCATTGCGGTACCTGTGGGGAATCCACAAGGAGAGGGAAGATTGAGGAGTGTAAAATGTCCAACATCCACCAGCTCCACCAGTCATGTAATCAGGAAGATTCCAATAATCGCCTGCTAAACTCTGTTGAATTCCATGCCCAAAATGTATTTGTTCTTGGTGCGTGACGCTGATTAATTACACATTTCATAACAATAAAACAATATTTTTTCATAATTATGTATGTAAATTATTATCGTTCAGCAAGATAAATGATAAAGGGCCAACTGTCTCACCTTGTACTCGAAAGCGGCCTGGATTACGGACACGCCGATTAGGCGACCTCCCACTCTCAAAGACTCACATTAGTTTTACACCCATTATTGTATCATGTCTTATTGTTATTCTTCTTTTAATAATTGTTAATTGTCAGTGTCTTTCTGCCATCTTGCATAGTTATAAAAAAAACAAACAGTGTGGCCTGATATTACGTTGCTTGTTATTTAAATACTGTAAGTGTGAAAATAACAACGATTTTAAGAAAAGGTTGTTAACTCTCTCGTAAATGTACAATGTTTTTAAACTCAATTTCATGAAACAACAATAAAATATGCATGCAAAATATCAATTTCTACCCATTTAAGCCATGCATCCATTTTCTACCGCTTGTCCCCTTCGGGGTCGCGGGGGGTGCTGGAGCCTATCTTAGCTGCTTCGGGCGGAAGGCCACATTTGGAAAAGTGAGAATAACATTCATATATACTTCATGTCTGAAACAGTTTCCCAGGGTAAAAAAAAATGTATAGTGGGGCAGTGTGGTCATGATTACTTTTTCAGGTGGAGTTTTGGCTCCTGATATGCACACAGTAGTCCCTTGATCATTGTCCCATTGGTCATAAAACAAAAATGCACAAAAAACATTTACGTTCACATTGAAGACTTTCAGGTAGAGCCCAGGTTCAAAGTGAAAGATTTACCTCGCACACCGTCATGACACGGCTCCGTGGCGACCAGCAGATCCTACCTAAGGGTGCAACCCTGAGTTTAGCCATCAATCACACCTTTATGCAGGTAGGCGTTTACCCATCAATCACACTCAAGTGAGGAATGGACACTCGGACAATGGCAACGCCTCTAAATCTTCCCTGATGGGGCGGAGGTCTTGGATAAACGTTTGCACAGTACACTGTTTTAATTAACTCTCTGTGGAGCTTTATTTCCACAGGAATTCACCTTCTGTTCCTGGCCGCTTCACACAAAAAACATCTGTTTTTGTGCATTTAATGTTTTCATACTGAAATATACAGTTAGATTCAGACGTATTTTAAACAATGATTTTGCTCTATTGGGTTAAGATTAGGCCACTTACTAGGCAAATAAGAAAATTGCATTTCCATGCCTTAAAACGTCTTGATTTCACACTAAGTTTAGAATCCTTATATGCACTGCCAAGTGCTGTCTTATCAGTTTTTTAATTTTGTCAGCAGCCAAATCATCGTGCACGCCAATGAAGTTAAATTAGCAGCCAGGATTGTCAATGCCATAAAAAGGCCTCTCTCATGTTTGACATAAAATATGGTATGCTTTGGATCAGGAGAGCCACAGTGGCTCTTCAGCCTCCTTGTAGTCTCCTTTTGCAGAGTTTAGATTTTTATCTTCTTTTTAACCAACAGAGTTAAGTTAAAGGTCCAATGATTGTCACACACACACTAGGTGTGGTAAAATGTGTCCTCTGCCTTTGACCCATCCCCATGTTCACCCCCTGGGAGGTGAGGGGAGCAGTGAGCAGCAGCGGTGGCCGCGCTTGGGAATCATTTGGTGTGTGGAATTTCTAAAAAGAGTTCTGTAATTTCCAAAAGTGAGGCCACGAATGTATACAAGCCGAGTCCTGACTAGTGATTGAATGAGTGTGAAGGAGGCAACGAAAAGGGAGGGATAGTAGTGTGCGTGTGTGCAGTGAGAGAGATGTTGGGTTCTTGAGTGTGCAACACTGGCAGTAAGCTAACAATGAATACATTTTAAAAAGGACAATGCTCAGAAGAAAATTCCTATTGGACAGATTATTTTGCCTTCACTGCTAACAATGCAGGCGTAACTGTGTGTTTTATATGTGTAGAGAAATGAGCAAACACAAACAAATGTAAAGGTTGAAAGATATTATCAAAACAAGCACTTTTCATTTCCTGAATAGGAGTGATTTTTTTAAATTACGCCTTCACATGTAACAGTGGTCATCAAGCTTAGTCCAACCTTACACATTAAGGGCTAAAACAGTTACTGTGAACTAAACCTCGACTCCTCAAGACTTTAATTTAAACAGTTAAACCGCATTGAGATAAAAATAAAAAAAACTGTTAGTGACCTGGCCAAAATAACAAAAAGAGTTTCAAACAATTTACAAATACACTAAACAAAAATATAAACCCAACACGTTTGTTTTTGCTCCCATATGTCATGAGTTGACACCAAAGATATGAAAAGTTTACTATAAACACAAAAGACCTATTCCACTCAAATAGTGTTAACAAATCTGTCTAAATCTTGTTAATGAGCATTTCTTTTTTGCCAGGATAATCCATCCCACCTCACAGGTGTGGCATATCAAGATGCTGATGAAACAGTATGATTATTGCACAGGAATGCCTTAGGCTGCCCAAAATAAAAGGCCACTCAGAAATGTGCAATTTTATTACACAGCACAATGCCACAGATGTAACACGTTTTGAGGAAGCATACAGATGGCATGCTGACTGAAGGAATGTCCACCAAAGCTCTTGCCCTTGAATTGCTGTCTCCAAAGGCATTTCAGAGAATTTGGCAGTACATCCAACCAGCCTCACAACCCCAGACCACATGTAACCACATCAGACCCGGACGTCCACATCCAGCAGGTGCACCTCCATGATTGTCTGAGAACAGCCACCCGGACAGCTGCTGTAACAATTGGTTTGCATGACTAAAGAATGTATGCACAAAACTGTGAGAGAATCCCTCTCAGGGAAGCACATCTACATGCTTGTCGTCCTCATCAGGGTCTCGACCTGACTGCAGTTTGTCGTCGTAATCGACTTGTGTGGGCAAAAGTTCACATTCGATGGCGTCTGGCATGTTGGAGTGGTGTTCTCTTCACTGATGAATCCCGGTTTTGACTGTTCAGGGCAGATGTCAGACAGCGTGTGGGAAAGCGGTTTGCTGATGTCAACGTGAATCGAGTGGCCCATGGTGGGGGTGGGGTTATGGTATGGGAAGGCGTATGTTATGGACAACAAACGGAAGTGAATTTTATGATGGCAGTTTGAATGCACAGATACTGTGACGAGATCCTGAGGCCCATTGTTATTCCATTTACCCGAAACCATCACCTCATGTTGCAGCATGACAATGCACGGCCCCATGTTGCAAGGATCTGTACGCAATTCTCGGAAGCTGAAAACATCCCAGTTCTTGCATGGCCAGCATACTCACCGGACATGTCACCCATTGAGCAATGTTTGGGATACTGTGGATCGACGTAGAAAACAGTGTGTCCCAGTTCCTCCCAATATCCAGCAACTTTGCACACCCCCCACCCCCAGACCCTCAATAAAGCAAAACTGTACATTTCAGCGTGGCATTTTATTGTGGGCAGCCTAAGGCACACCTGTGCAATAATCATGCTGTTTAATCAGCATCTTGATATTCCACACCTATGATGTGGGATAGATTATCTTGGCAAAGAAGAAGTTCTCACTAACAGATTTAGACAAATTTGTGAACAATATTTGAGAAGAATAGATATTTTTTGTATGTAGTAAAAGTTTTAGGTCTTTCAGTTCAACTCATGAAAAATGGGAGCAAAAACAAGTGTTACATTTATATTTTAGTTCAGTATAGTTACATTGACCAAGCTCATAGATTACAAATGTTTTTAATATAAATTTAAATTCTCCTGACGTAACAAGTTGAAATAAATTTCCATCGTTTTGCATGTCATTCCATGCATAAGGTGTTTTAAAGGAATGCTGTTTTACTCAACTCTGTTTTGACATTAGGAACCACCATCAATGGTTTATTTTCCTTCTGAAAATGCAAAGCATACTCTAGTGTTGGTATTTATGCATGTATGTGCAGAGGTACAGTATGATGGGAGTAGACCAGTAACACATTTGTAAGTGAAAGTCAAACAATGAGATCATAAGGATTTAAAGCGTAAAACACTGTGTCCAGTGTCCAGTGTACAGTGTCCAGCTTTTTAAAAATATGTTTGAATGCATTCATAAAGAGATCACTATAATTCAGTAAAGCTAAAGAAGTAGCAGAAATTAACCTTTTAAGAACAGAGAAACAGTTGGTTTTTGAGGGGAATAGATTACATTTAATTAAAATATGCTAAATGCTGCTTAAAGGACATAGAGTATTTCCATTGATAACTTTTTAAAGACAAATAAATTCAAACTTGTCTCATTGCCCAGCAGAGCATGCTTTTTACTTACTGAAAACAAACAGTGAAGGCAGTTTATTGTTTATATCAAGAAACAAGTGAAATGGCTGCAGTGAAGTCTTGACAAAACATCTGCATGAGGAAACTCAGAATTTGTCCATTAGGCTTAGTCATTGATGGGATATATTCACTAATATGATATCAACGTTCATTATGTTTATGATCCAAATACATTTGTGCCTCTGAATATGGGGGTCTTTTACATAAAATAGTTGTAATTCCTACATGGTAAATGCTAAATTATTGTAAAATATATCAAATTGAAGGTGAAACTTAACACTTCAATCACATCTTGACTGTTGTATTTCAATTCAGTTGGGATCGTGTACAAAGGCACAATCAGAAAAACTCATCCAAAGGCAATCATCCAAATACTTCCAGACCTAACTAGAAAACTTGAGCCGAGATTATCAGCATATTTATGGCAAGGTTGACTAATTTCTATCCAAATGCAGTGCCTCATCAGATGCTGTCCAAGGAATGAAACCCATTAGAACCATTATGCAAGAGTCATCATACGAGCCGATCCACTCTTCAGCAAAAAAAAAGCAGGAGAAAAAGTGCACAGTCAAAGCGTTTGGATGTTTAGGCATCATTTCAGATGTGGGTCAAACAGGCATAACCTGATAAGTGCAACGCTAAGCTTCCACAGAAGCGTAACCTAAAGTGATAAAATAATGTACATAAAGCATTATAGGGGAAGCTTGGCATTGACAAAGTCACAAACTAAAATTAAAACCCTGGACATCTGCGTTGGAACCAGGGGGCACAAGCAACCCTTTGCCCAAGTGCACCCTGGGACAGGCAGATGTTCAATGCGGCCCAAGGCTACAGGAGATCTATAGGCCTCAACCATATGGAGGTAGATGGAGGACTGAGACTTGTTTCCACAGGCCCACAAAGAGCCCATTCATGAACACAGAGTAAGGAGCGTAGCGTAGCTTGCCCTCCTGCCCCATAAATGGACCACACAACTGAACCCTCCGAAAGGGAAAATCCTGCCAGCAAAGAGGTGAACATCTGAAAAGGGAGGGAGGAGACTTTGTGAGTCAATATGCCATCTTTTTTCCCTGAAGTGGGTCTCTTCAACTTCGAAATTGTGTGCCTCAACTGTTGCCATGACTTTTCAAAGGCAGAAATGCAACACAGAACCATATTGTTGCTTTAGAGGGCATAGTGGTGGGGATATCTTAGAAGCTTGTCTTCTCTGTGTCCCAGGGCTGTTGTTGATGAGAGAAGGCTCCTGACTGACTCCTCCTCCTCTCACCTGTCCTGCTCACAGCTCCAGGCTGCTATATCTTTCCCATCTGCAGCTGTCAGCAGGTCACAGAAGGGGGTGGGAAATCAGGGTAGCAGGGTAAACAGGGGCCCGACCTGGCCTAACAAAAAAGCCACCACTATTACCCCTTTGGTTCTACTTCGGAAGTGCTTTTTGTCTCTTAATGAAAAAAAATAAAGTGGTTAAAAGCCAAGTAAGAGCTAATATGACTGTGGCCTTGAGTCTAATGTCTAATCCTGTGATAGCATGCTCACCCCCTTCAACCTTTGATACCTGCAGCCAAAAAAGATGCTTCATCCCAAGAGTAAGATTGCTTACACAGGAAGCGTGCCATATGAGATGTTGAAAAATTAGACCTCAGTCTACCGGCAATGAACCACTTTATGATGAATCATCTGGATCGTGTCACTGGATGAATAAATAAACAGTACTGTCTGAACTTTTGACATGTTAAAAGTTGCCATCTCCAGTTTGGAGATGGTTTATGTTTCAAGTAGCCACAACGGAAAAGCAACAAACTCCCCTTTCCAACTGGTGTATCTCATATGACAAATAAAACATGAAAACAGGACAGCAGCGAGTAAAAATAAATATAAATTTCAACCTGTCCGGGTCTAACGTCATTGTTTACAGTATTTACCTTAAAATAATTAGTTACCGTATATGTATAAAATAATGCTACTACTAAATGACTATTACTACTACTACTACTACTACTACTAAGTATACATTTTTTAATAATTAAACCATAAAGTAACCAAAGATTAGAAGAAGTGTTATAAGAATTAATAGTGAATCTATGTTTATAAAGGATTTTTTTTTTAATTGTAATGTGTTAATATTAGAACTTTTCTCTGAAAAAAACTACTTAATTTTTTCAACATTACATTTTTTTCTCAAAACGTGGACTAAACAGTTGTCAAACTTAACCACACAGTGTGCCAAAATTCAAAGCACACGTTCGATTGCGGGCCGAATATAAATAATTTTAAGTAATATTATTTTTAATGCTTCTTTCTATGTACTCAAGGACACTGTACAAAATAAAAAACAGGGGTCAATAAAACATTTTAAACATTAGACAAGAAACATTAAACAGACGGCATATGATTAAAATAGCAGCAGACAATGAAAAAACCCCAATATACTGTATATTTAAAATTAAAGTGAATAATCAATTCTGAATAAGTGTGTTTTGAATCTTGATTCCTTCAGCGAGTAGCTGAAGGCATTGGCCCCCATGGTGTACAGACGAGAAGAGGAGACAGTGATACGGGATGATTATCTAAGAAAATGTGAGGATGGAGCAACATGGAGCAAGTCGGAATGATACGAAGGGACGAGGTTATGGATAGCCTTGAAAGTGAATTATTTTAAACAGGATGCAGTGTTTGATGGAGAGCCAGTGGAGTTGCTTCAAGACTGCGTAGTGATTAGCTAGATGTACAGAGGGGCTTTTGGTGATTATCCGGGCAGCAGAGTTCTGGAGAAGCTGAAGTTTTTGGAGACCAAACAGAAGAGAGTGGCAATAATCCAGACCAGAGGTGACAAAGCTATGGACCAGAATGGCAGCAGTATGTGGGTTGAGAGACGGGCGGAGGAAATAAATGTAACGTAGGTAAAAGTAGTGGACTTAAAAAGAGTGTGCAGCAGAGAATCACTTGATCGATTGATGTATTTGTGGTATTAAATGCTACATACATTTTTTTCAATAAAATAAAGTGGCTAATGTAAAATAGCTAAACAAAAGAAAAAAGTACTATTGGCTCCCATTTGAATCATTTGGGTTTACCCTAAATGACTTCCTGTATCCGGAGACTTACTCCCTGAGCTTGTAAAAATCAACAATAATGACCCCACATTTTTTTGAAATATTATGAACAAGGAAAAGAAAAATATTGACTTAATCATTTTAGTATTGTTTATATACTGATACTAAACTGGGCATCAATAGTATCAACATCTGGATCAATCACCACTACCTTACATTGAAGTTTTAGCAGTTAGCTTCTTGTGTTGTTCTGCTCGGTGTGCACGTGCAGCATGCTTAGCCAAGAAACTCAAGTTTATTTTCCTCAAATCCATGGTAAGGATTAGTATCTTAGAAGCAACATGCACTGTGGATAGAAGGCGTGTTAGTTGAAGCTTGCTCTCACATTCCGACCGGTGTTCTGGCAAGACACGCCTAATTTGTGCAACTCTTATATGTGTGTAACAAGGAATCCAGAAATTTAATTGTGTCTAACGAAACAGACATCTCTTTTGAGGGAATATTTTACAAGAGTACAATCTTTAGGATGTAAACACTGGGACACAGCTGTGGTAAACATCGGACGGGCTCGAAAGTTCATCAGCCAATCGCCAATCAGCCGCCAGCCGCCCCTTCCTATATGCATATCACACTCTGTGCGTACGGCCCCGCGATCTGTAGGGGGCCCCATTTTGTGTGAAGGAGCACATGTAAAATTTTAATTAATGAATAACAAGGCACTTCATATCAAATGTTACCGCAAATGTATGCATAGCCTCTTCCTGTTTCTGCCACTGATAAGAATATAATGGCAAATTTCCCCAGATATGCACAAAGTGTCCCATGCCACTCTGTGTTATTGCTGGGCTTGTAAGCAGAAGTAATCGAATCGAATTCCAGCGAGGCATGGACCTGTCAGGAACATTTAAGTTTAATTGTATATTTTAATGAGGACTGCAACAATTAATTGATTAAATCGATTAATTTGATTAAGAAAAAAGCTTTAAAGTACATTCTGTTTCTTTTATTAATAGTTTAATGAGTAACAAATATTAAAAATTTATAAAATCTGTATCGCGTGGAGTTGCCGGAACTTTTAATACACTTGGGATGTAACGATAAACAGTGTAATGATAAACCGCAGTAAAAATCCAAACGGTTACTATTTGCGTTTTGAATTAAAATAATTCTAAAACCGCGATTGATACTTTGATAAACACACAGATTGTTGATGCGGCTCATTTACTGAAGAAGCAAGTTAGCGCTAGCTAGCTTAAATGCTATGATGAATACAGGAGACATTAATGTCTTTCACCATTAAGAAACAACATACCCCAATCTTAACTTGTATAAGACCATTGCAGTCTGAGCAACTAAGCTATTCAATTGTGCACATTGAACCTACAGGCTGTGCTCTCTTAGACAGTAAAGTGCCCCAAACCCTGTTTTTCTCTACCATTAAAAAATACACTAAAACCTTTACAAATTAAAACAAATAAGATAAACATATTTAAACACTAAAATTGACTCTTTAGAAGCCAGAACATATTTAAAGGTGCCATATGAAATAATTTAATGTTAAGTCATCATTAAATGGCCCTTGAATACCTTTATAACTGATAACGGTAGTTCAGCCAGGATATGGTCATTTCAAAATTTGATTTACAGCCCCAAAATATTGTTGTTGTTTTCATTTTGATGCCCCGCCTCCACCGTTTGACCAATTAGAAAGTCTGTGAGTGTGTCACATCCAGGTTGCCAGTTATGCACCACCCTCTTCGTTGAGCTACTGCCACTGGTAAAGTTACTAAACATGTCAGACCTTGGTAAATCTAAAAGGCGCTGTTACGATTCTCAACTTATTCATGACAAAGCCAGGAACAAAACGAGGATTTGAACCGGGATGCCTTTGAAAAATGGAGACGATTGAAGGCAGAGAATATTTTTTCATCTGATGCCTAACTTGCTCATTTCCTCCTTGATAGGTAAGTCAGGCATTTACGTTTTCTTATTACTTGTAATAAATGGAAATGTAAACTTTATTGTCCAATACAGAGTATGGTCTTGTCTAACAAAGCTAGTATGTTCGTGCAACGAATGCTACAGAGCGAAACACCATCACACTAGTGTAATGCTTACTAAGCATGCTATCCCGGTCAATGACACATCGACATATAGGCTAACGAGGGAAATATATGCCCGTTAGCCTGTATGTCGATGTGTATTCCAACTGATAGGGCAACATGTATTTTCGAAAAATAAAACCTATGTGGGTATGGGTAGTGTCAGTGCCTATTTCGTTCTCAACATGCTGATACACTGAGGAAATGCGTTCCAACATTAGCACAGCTAATTGCAGTTTCTGGTACTGTATGTGCATCGGGCAGATATGGGGTGGTATTTGCTTGGCACAATATAATGCATTACGTGTAATGATTTTCTACTTTGTGTATTGACATGGTAGTAGGCTATATGATTTTTGCGTAACGTGGCTTTTGTGTAACCTGGTTTGGCTCATCTCTTCTCTGAGCTGCCACCTTACCGTGGTAGAGGAGTTTGCGTGTCCCAATGATCCTAGGAGCTATGTTGTCCGGGGGCTTTATGCCCCCTGGTAGGGTCTCCCAAGACAAACTGGTCCTAGGTGAGGGATCAGACAAAGAGCAGCTCGAAGACCTCCATGAAAAATAAAAACTATGGACCCAGATTTCCCTCGCCCGGACGCGGGTCACCGGGGCCCCCTTCTGAAGCCAGGTGGGGCACGATGGCGAGCGCCTGGTGGCCGGGCCTGTCCCCATGGGGCCCGGCCGGGCACAGCCCGAAGAGGCAACGTGGGTCCCCCCTCCAATGGGCTCACCACCCATAGCAGGGGTCATAGAGGTCGGGTGCGATGTGAGCTGGGCGGAAGCCGAAGGCAGGGCACTTGGCGGTCCGATCCTCGGCTACAGAAGCTAGCTCTTGGGACGTGGAACGTCACCTCGCTGGGGGGGAAGGAGCCTGAGCTAGTGCGCGAGGTGGACAAGTTCCGGCTAGACATAGTCGGACTCACTTCGACGCACAGCAAGGGCTCTGGAACCAGTTCTCTCGAGAGGGGCTGGACTCTCTTCCACTCTGGCGTTGCCGGCAGTGAGAGGCGACGGGCTGCGGTGGCAATTCTTGTTGCCCCCCGGCTCAGAGCCTGCATGTTGGAGTTCAACCCGGTGGACGAGAGGGTAGCTTCCCTTCGCCTTCGGGTGGGGGTACGGGTCCTGACTGTGGTTTGCGCTTACGCGCCAAACCGCAGCTCAGAGTACCCACCCTTTTTGGATTCACTCGAGGGAGTACTTGAGAGTGCTCCCCCGGGTGATTCCCTTGTTCTACTGGGGGACTTCAACGCTCATGTTGGCAGCGACAGTGAAACCTGGAGAGGCGTGATTGGGAAGAATGGCTGCCCGGATCTGAACCCGAGCGGTGTTTTGTTATTGGACTTTTGTGCCCGTCACAGATTGTCCATAACGAACACCATGTTCAAACATAAGGGTGTCCATAAGTGCACTTGGCACCAGGACACCCTAGGCCGCAGTTCCATGATCGACTTTGTAGTTGTGTCGTCGGATTTGCGGCCTCATGTTTTGGACACTCGGGTGAAGAGAGGGGCGGAGCTTTCTACCGATCACCACCTGGTGGTGAGTTGGCTGCAATGGTGGGGGAGGATGCCGGACAGACCTGGCAGGCCCAAACGCATTGTGAGGGTTTGCTGGGAACGTCTGGCAGAGTCTCCTGTCAGAGAGAGTTTTAATTCCCACCTCCGGAAGAACTTTGAACATGTCACGAGGGAGGTGCTGGACATTGAGTCCGAATGGACCATGTTCCGCGCCTCTATTGTCGAGGCGGCTGATTGGAGCTGTGGCCGCAAGGTAGTTGGTGCCTGTCGTGGCGGTAATCCTAGAACCCGTTGGTGGACACCGGCGATGAGGGATGCCGTCAAGCTGAAGAAGGAGTCCTATCGGGTTCTTTTGGCTCATAGGACTCCTGAGGCAGCGGACAGGTACCGACAGGCCAAGCGGTGTGCGGCTTCGGCGGTCGCGGAGGCAAAAACTCGGACATGGGAGGAGTTCGGGGAAGCCATGGAAAACGACTTCCGGACGGCTTCGAAGCGATTCTGGACCACCATCCGCCGCCTCAGGAAGGGGAAGCAGTGCACTATCAACACCGTGTATGGTGCGGATGGTGTTCTGCTGACCTCGACTGCGGATGTTGTGGATCGGTGGAGGGAATACTTCGAAGACCTCTTCAATCCCACCAACACGTCTTCCTATGAGGAAGCAGTGCCTGGGGAATCTGTGGTGGGCTCTCCTATTTCTGGGGCTGAGGTTGCTGAGGTAGTTAAAAAGCTCCTCGGTGGCAAGGCCCCGGGGGGTGGATGAGATCCGCCCGGAGTTCCTTAAGGCTCTGGATACTGTGGGGCTGTCTTGGTTGACAAGACTCTGCAGCATCACGTGGACATCGGGGGCGGTACCTCTGGATTGGCAGACCGGGGTGGTGGTTCCTCTCTTTAAGAAGGGGAACCGGAGGGTGTGTTCTAACTATCGTGGGATCACACTCCTCAGCCTACCCGGTAAGGTCTATTCAGGTGTGCTGGAGAGGAGGCTACGCTGGATAGTCGAACCTCGGATTCAGGAGGAACAGTGTGCTTTTCGTCCTGGTCGTGGAACTGTCGACCAGCTCTATACTCTCGGCAGGGTCCTTGAGGGTGCATGGGAGTTTGCCCAACCAGTCTACATGTGTTTTGTGGACTTGGAGAAGGCATTCAACCGTGTCCTTCTGGAAGTCCTGTGGGGAGTGCTCAGAGAGTATGGGGTATCGGACTGTCTGATTATGGCGGTCCGCTCCCTGTATGATCAGTGCCAGAGTTTGGTCCGCATTGCCGGCAGTAAGTCGGACACGTTTCCAGTGAGGGTTGGACTCTGCCAAGGCTGCCCTTTGTCACCGATTCTGTTCATAACTTTTATGGACAGAATTTGTAGGCGCAGTCAAGGCATTGAGGGGTTCTGGTTTGGTGGCTGCAGGATTAGGTCTCTGATTTTTGCAGATGATGTGGTCCTGATGGCTTCATCTGGCCAGGATCTTCAGCTCTCACTGGATCGGTTCGCAGCTGAGTGTGAAGCGACTGGGATGAGAATCAGCACCTCCAAGTCCGAGTCCATGGTTCTCGCCCGGAAAAGGGTGGAGTACCATCTCCGGGTTGCGGAGGAGACCTTGCCCCAAGTGGAGGAGTTCAAGTACCTCGGAGTCTTGTTCACGATTGAGGGAAGAGTGGATCGTGAGGTCGACAGGCGAATCGGTGCGGCATCTTCAGTAATGCGGACGCTGTATCGATCCGTTGAGGTGAAGAAGGAGCTGAGCCGGAAGGCAAAGCTCTCAATTTACCGGTCGATCTACGTTCCAATCCTCACCTATGGTCATGAGCTTTGGGTTATGACCGAAAGGACAAGATCACGGGTACAAGCGGCCGAAATGAGTTTCCTCCGCCGGGTGGCGGGGCTCTCCCTTAGAGATAGGGTGAGAAGCTCTGCCATCCGGGGGGAGCTCAAAGTAAAGCCGCTGCTCCTCCACATCGAGAGGAGCCAGATGAGGTGGTTCGGGCATCTGGTCAGGATGCCACCCGAACGCCTCCCTAGGGAGGTGTTTAGGGCACGTCCGACCAGTAGGAGGCCACGGGGAAGACCCAGGACACGTTGGGAAGACTATGTCTCCCGGCTGGCCTGGGAACGCCTCAGGATCCCCCGGGAAGAGCTGGACAAAGTGGCTGGGGAGAGGGAAGTCTGGGTTTCCCTGCTTAGGCTGCTGCCCCCGCGACCCGACCTCGGATAAGCGGAAGAAGATGGATGGATGGATGGATGGATGGATGGATGGATGGATGGATGGTTTGGCTCATAGAATTGCACTCTGCACTGAAAAATGGTGATGTGCGTACATGGAAGAGAATGCAGTGCGTCCGGTTGGATGCAACATGGAATTATGCTAAATGAAATGTGGCGGTAATTTTACTGTTGGCCTTGGCTTGCCATCAAAGTAGGCCTATGCGATATATAATATATTATATATTATTATATATAATTATTTTGATGGTAGTCCATGCGGTCAAACTAGACATTATAGCAGGGTGCCAACAATCTGTCCCGACAAAAATATTGCTGCGTAACTTTACAAATAAATTTGGCTGATCGACATCAGTAAAATGTGGCATAATTATTTAGTAACCCATCTTGCAAGAAGCATAAACAAGAGAAACCTACAACATAGGACTCGTCGATTGCCATTTGAAGTTCTTTGGAGTAGGATTCGGATTCGGCAGCATATCTGGCAACCTCAGTCATGGAGAGTGGGAGGGGACTACCACATTTTGACTGTGATTGCAGTACCATTTCTGGCAACATTACTACATATGGCACCTTTAATATTTCTTCTGCCAAAAAAGGATATTGTGTGTCTAACTTGGTTAAAAGATTTCAGGGACATTAATGATAACCGTGATAATTTTGGTTACAATGACTATGATATCAAATTTTAGTTTACTCGGTTACATAATTTCTGCACAATATTGTAGATACTGCGGTATTACTAGAGGTGGTAATCTTTGGCCAACTCACGATTCGATTACGATTACGATTCAGGAGCTACTATTCGATTAAAAATCGATTATTGATGCATCTTTAATTTATGTATATTGATGCAGTTTGAAATTTATTTTCATTTCACTAAATAAGCGTTTATCACTTGCAACTTTAAAAAAACAGTGCATTTGTAATAAGAAAATGTATTATTTTGTGTCCAAATTACAATGCCTCTAAAAATCGATTATTTCCCCCACATCTAGGTATTACGGTTTAAAAATTTCCTCAATAATACCGTATCAAATGAAAACTTGGTGAGTGTAGTTTTTTTCTGGCTCTTTTGTTTTGGCAGGTCTGGAAATAAACTACATCTCCGAGAATCCTCTGTGCAGCGCAGGTCCGCAATGTTGGGGCATGAAGCGAAAGAGGTAGCAGGAAATTAAGTGTGTCCACTTTGTAGTAGATGAGAGGAATAGTTTTTTTTCAAAATCCGTTCATTACTTTTTAATTTATTTTCCTAATAAACAGAGAAACAAACCCTGGCAAAAAAATGACTTCTGTTGCAGATTAAAACGCCCCACGTTCGTCTCGAGTGTTCCTAGCCAAAACAGACTTGCTCACAGCGCACTGCCGAGGGAAAACAACGACTGCACACTGAATTACTTGATAAGATACCATCACCCATAAAATATGAAGCCAGCGAAGCTAAACTTCAATTTGTGAGGTGTTTACATTCGTAAAAGTTTAAATGTGAGTTAACTTATCTGAATTTTTTTCAAAACTGATATAAAAATGTCCA
This sequence comes from Entelurus aequoreus, assembly GCF_033978785.1. Taxonomy (NCBI): domain Eukaryota; kingdom Metazoa; phylum Chordata; class Actinopteri; order Syngnathiformes; family Syngnathidae; genus Entelurus; species Entelurus aequoreus. Next base: position 53,871,001 of record NC_084733.1, read on the forward strand.
ATGTAGAGGACACTGCTTCTCTAAAAGTAAAACTTGAGAGACACAGTCAATGTTACCGTACAATTCTTTGCATTTAAAACACTTGTTTGTACATTTGTGCATTATGTTTGTGTTCAATTACAGTAAGTGTGTTTATCATAAACATTCCTGCCACTTTATTTTACATACTATGGCAAGTCTTTTTTTTTTTAAACCATAATATCGTACCGTGGCCTTAATATCATGATAATAACGTACCGTGAGATTACATATTACATCCCTATGCAGCCCTAGTTTTTATTATGCAAAATGTGTTATTTGTAGGGGTGCCAAATCGCGATTATTCTTTATTTTGATTCTAAATCGATTCATAATTTTCCAAAAATATAAATATATGTGTATATTTTTTAAGAATCAGTTTGTAAAGACGTTTTTAGGCCATCTCTATGCTTACTCACTGCACATATATGTCGTACGTCAGCAACCAAAAGGAAGTTCTGTAACCTGTAATAAAAATGTTTTATTATAATTACTATACTAAAATAATATACCGTATTGTGAGAATCGGTTTGAATCGAGAATGGTGTCGGATCGAGAATCGATTATGATTTGATTTGTCATTCCAAAAATGGAATCAGATCAAATCGTATATAACCAGATTTTTCGGACTATAAGGCGCACTTAAAATCCTTTCATTTTCTCAAAAATCGACAGTGCGCCTTATAACCCGGTGCGCCTAATGTACGGAATAAATCTTGTTGTGCTTACCAACCTTGAAGCTATTTTTTTTTGGTACATGGTGTAATGATAAGTGTAACCAGTCACACATAAGAGATAAGTGTAGACTGCAAGATGATGCCAGTAAACAACACCAAAACTTTAAATGTTCCACTGAGAATATAGAACACTACACACGGCGCTCAAAAATCTGTCAACATGTTTTAGTATGACTTTGGTAAGCTATGAAGCCACACCGCTTGATGTATTGACGGAGCATTAAGGCTACCGTAGTCAGACATACTGTGCTTCAACATACGGGTATTATTATGGACCGCAAAATGGCACCTATTAGCAGACATATTATCTGGCGTTTTGTTTCGCAATATTATGCAAAACCAACTTTTCTTATCTTCTGGTACCTGCTGATGTGTATTTAGGATCGGCATAAGTCCTGAAAATTTGCGCAGGTCCACCATTGTAGTCCATGCTTACGCCGTAGTTGATAAGCTTCTTCTTTTTCTCAATCTTCTTGTTATGGTGCATTCATCCTACCGCTGTTGCTATTTCGAATATAAAATAGCGTAAAGTTGTAACTTGTATCTGTCAGTAGACTCGCTATGGAAGCGCTAAAAACTACCGGTGTCGTGGGTTTACATAATTCACCCGCGGAACTTACTTATTAGAGAGTTCCGGTCGGACGTTTTTTCACGGGACACATTTCCGGCGTTGTTGTTGCGCTAGTGAGCCACGGATTAAGAGATGCTGCTCCGCTATTGATTTAAGTAAAGTCTGAATGTCATCAAAACAGTTAGCTCTATCTTTTGACACTTCTTCGACTCCCGTCCTTGCACGCTACATCGGTAGAACAAAGATAACTGGGGGAAGGCGCTGTCGAAGTGGAGCCACGTAAATAAGACGACCCACAAAATGGCGCATTCTGAAGCAACGGTCAGTAAGCGACTTGAAGATGGTCTGTAAAACCTAATCTATGCAACATTTTGACCAAAGAACCACCATTACATGTTATGTAGACCACAAGGAAGTGTTTTGAATTTAGAAAAAAATCATAATATGACCCCTTTAATGCGCCTTATAATCCGTATGATAATAGACGTGAATAGACCCACACAAAAAACAAATTGAACAATTTCTTTCCCATTAATTATTTTTAGGACAAAACATGCCTCAAATTACCGTAAATTAAAGTTTGACTAAAAAGGTATACAAATCATTTCCCATGAATAAACCACTATATAGTGGTTTATTCATGCGATTACCGTACACCTATAATCAACATCTTTATCCAAACGAAGAAGAAGAAGACATGAAAATAAAAGTGGGAAAAAATGTTGTGGGGGATAGGGGCCTCAAAATGATATTCCTGTCAGGTCCCCAATTTAGCCTGTGGCTGCCCTGATTGCCGTCCTCCTATCATTTTCCTTTTTCTTGATGTAGGAAGCGAGGATTCATTGATCTTGTAATGGCAGCTAGTAGATAGTAGCTCATAATTTAACAGTTAGGGATTTTCAGATCATGGTTTCATGCTTCCATTTACGATACTGATCATCAATGAGTGAGCTCGGCCTCAACCTAGACCGATACAAATCACACTCATGTATTACCTCATTTAAGGTGAGTGCTACTGACAGTTTTACAATACCAACACAATATTTTAAGTACTGCCTTATTGTTTGTATGTAACCACCCCCGTCTCCATTGTGGACTCCATCCGTTTCTTGGGCACCACCATCACCCAGGACCTCAAGTGGGAGCCGACCATCAGCTCCCTCATCAAGAAGGCCCAGCAGAGGATGTACTTCCTGCGGCAGCTGAAAAAACTGAAGGTGCTGACCAAGAGGCTGGCGCAGTTCTACTCAGCAATCATCGAGTCCATCCTCACCTCCTCCATCACCGTGTGGTTCCCCGGCGCCACAGTCCGGGACAAGCATCGACTGCAGCGCATGGTACGTGCTGCTGAGAAGGTGATTGGCTGCAAACTCCCACCCCTCCAGGACCTGTTCTCCACCAGGACCAGGAGGCGTGTGGGTCGGATCACAGCTGACTCTTCTCACCCTGGACACAAACTATTGTCCGCTCTCCCCTCAGGCAGGAGACTACGGTCCATCCAGACCCACACCTCCCGCCACCTGAACAGTTTTTCCCCTCAGCCATGAGACACATGAACAATAACGAGATCTGATAGCTCAGTTACAGCTCATGTTATTCTATTCTGTGTTATATGTGTTTTATGTTGCATGATTGCGCCAAGTAAAATTCCTAGTTTGTGAACCCGTTCTCAAACAATGGCAATAAAAACTTTTCTGATTCTGATTCTGATAAAAAACTCCAAGAGGATAAAACGGCCATCAAAATTTGCTGCAAATTTGTTCCCTATTTTTTGTCTATCACGACCATGATATTTAATTACAAATAGAGTGTCACACCTGGGTGAAGTCTAGTCTGGGTTTTGTCTTGTTTCAGGTTGTCTTGTCACTTCCTGTTTTATTTTCAAATACTAACTCTCCCTCTCTTTTCAGATCACTTGCCCTTCCTCCTGTATCACTGGTCTGATGTCTCTCCTGATTGCGCCCAACTGTGTCACACTCCCTCATGTGTATAAATGTCTCGTCCTTCTCTTGTCCTGTGCCAGAGTGTTTCGTATCTTCTTGTGCGTACCTTCAGCGTTCCTTTGCCGCAGGCTTGTCTACAGCCATTGCCACGTTTTTGTGTACCTTTTGGTCCACGGTAGATCCTTGGTTTGTAAAGTTTTGTCAAGTTTTGAAAGATTAGCTTCCTAGCATCGCCTCCGTTGGAGCGCCTTTTGTTGTATTTGGTAGTTTTTGTTCTTAGCCCCTTTTTCCCTCCATAGCCGGAGCGTTTTGAGTTAATATTTTTGTTAGTTTAGTGGTCAGGTTAGATCTGTTTTGATAGCCTGTTTTGTTTCTCCCGTTTTGAACCCCTTCCCTGTTCAGAATAAATATCTGTTTCTGAATATCTGTTTCTGAAAACAAAGTCAATATTACACTATAATAGGGCTGGGCGATACAGCTGAAAACTGTATCACGATATAAGTTTTTTATATTGGTCAATAGCGATAATTATTGATATTTCTTATGACCTATGGAATATATAGACCAGGAAAAAATCTAATAAATTGAAACATTTGTATTTAAAATGTAACCTTCCTCTGATTTAATCCCCTCAGCTATCAAGGCAGAAAAGAAAGGAAATGTCAACACAACCATGGAAAACCCTTAATGTAAACACAATTCTAAAATCCCAATAAACACTTAAACAATAACCTCTTTAAACTACTTACTATCTACAACTAATTTAAATCCTCTGGGTTTTGCCTTCAAAGTATTCCTGTGTCCAGGAAATCATTCCCTGAGTTTGTAGTGCAGCTGGTAACCAGAACGATCGTGCATTTTGTGATGAAAGCATGAAATTTGTTACACTTATAGCCAAAGGCATTCTCAAAAGATTTGGATGTGGAGCCATCATGAATTTTCAAAATGGCGCCCATGGCAGCCATCTTTCAAAATGGCTGTCAGTAACAACTGTTCGCTTATGAATGATGGATATAATATGATGTTTCAGACTTATTTACCATACATAGTACTTGGTAAATGTCTTTTGGATAATCTAAATGTGTCATTAAATATTCAAGATGGCTGACATCTTCAAGATTGCAGCCATCACTTTTATGACTGTCTGATATGGGTGATCTCGGTGTCAAACCAGTATTATTTTTTATTTCCTTTTCTTTGTGCATAATTCAAATTTGGAACTTTACAATTGGCCAGAAGCTTCCTTCTAACTCAGAAATGGTTAAATATCTGACCAGAAAGTTTTAAACTGTGTCCAGGCTTGATCTGGTGTGGGACCACTACTTGTCTGCCTCTCTGAAAGCTGCTACGAGAGCAAAGCGTGGCACTGGAATTCAGAGACGTGTGGTGGGTGATGCAGCCATTCCCAGGAACTGGCAAAACTTTCTTAGAGTTGACAGCAATAAGACTGAGTTGTTTGCCTTTCTCTCAGAGGCTCTGCTCAGATGGTTTGTGCAGGAGGATAAACAGCTTGTCATCACAAGTAGGGATGATACTCGAAACCGGTTTTCTCGGTTGTTCGATAAGAAAAGAACCGAGTCCTCAGACTCGAATCCCTTTTTGAGAACCGGTACCCGTTATCGAGACCACTATAGTAAAGAAAAAGAGTTGGTTCTTTATTCGAATCCCTGGGAACAAATCCCGTCCCGACCAGAAATGCCCCGTGAGACATCACAAGAAATAATGTTAACTCAAAGTGTATTTATTTTTTTAGCTTTAACTTTTAATTTTTTTAGCATTGTATCCACATTTGCAAAGAACTTTTTTCTTCATAGAATTTGCTTTCAATAAAGAAATAAAGTGCAAAAATGTCAAAGCATCATAACAAACAGTTATGTCAAATAGCAGCAGAATTGCACTTTTTGGAAAGCTGTATTATTTTCAGTTTTGTGCCCAAGGGACTGATCTTATGTAACACTATATTATTATTTATACACCTATAGTGATCACAGAGACAGGTTGTTTTTGTGTTACTGTATATATTTGTTTTTCTGAAAAAATCCCACTTAATATACTTTGGGTAACAGCAACAGTCAATATTTATTTATTTTATTTTATTTTTTTAGGGGGGTAACAGTCAATATTTATTTATTTATTAGATTAAATTGTTTTCTTATATAATAAAAGTGAGCTTTTGTTAAACCAAATATTGTGTGTTTTTTTCCATATACAACCACCTATCTGGACTCGATAAGAGAATCGATAAGGAATCGGTTCGATAAGAGGATTCGATAATAGGCTCGAACTCGATCATTTCTTATCAAACATCATCCCTAATCACAAGTGACATGGAAGTCCTTAGCAAACCACCTCTCCCAGATAGGACATCGATTGCTCCTTGCACGCATGAGGAAGCGGATAGTCGCATGTTATTGCACGTAGCCCATGCAGCAAGAAACGGCCACCACAAAGTTATGATTCAAACAGTTGATACTGATGTTGTGGTGCTGGCTGCGGCAGTGGCTCAGACTCTACAACCAGAGGATGAGCTTTGGTTGGCTTTCGGTACTGGTAAGAATTTTCGATATTTGGCAGCCCATGAAATTGCAGCAGGGCTCGGGCCCGAGAAAGCATGTGCACTACCAGTGTTCCATGCATTGACGGGTTGTGACACTGTGTCAAGCTTTGTTGCCCATGGGAAAAAGACTGCATGGGCTGTATGGTCTGTGCTTCCAGAACTTACACATGCCCTGTTGAAAGTGTCTTCAGCCCCAGATGACATACCACAGGAGGTAATGGCCACAATTGAGAGGTTTGTTATCTTAGTCTATGACCGAACCAGCACATGTACAGAAATCAATACGGCAAGGAGGAAGTTATTTGCAAAGAGGCACAATGTGCAAACAATCCCCCCTACCAAGGCTGCCCTAGAAGAGCATGTTAAGAGAGCTGTATACCAAGAAGGGCACGTGTGGGGTACAGTCCTGGTGTCAACACCAGAACTACCTTCACCGTGCAAATGGGGCTGGTCAAAGTCACCTGAGGGGGACTATGAACCCTTCTGGACATGCCTACCAGATGCAGGCCAGTCAAGTTATGAACTTGTCTCATGCAAATGCAAGAAGGGTTGTGTTGGGCAGTGTAATTGCAAAAAATCCCACTTACAGTGCACAGCCCTTTGTGTCTGTGAAGGCGAGTGTGACTAGTCTTCCCTGTGATAGACCCTAGGTTTCCCTTGCTTAACATGAGTATTTTGAGATAGAAAGAAGATTCTTAGAAATTCCAAAGTTCCCAATTCAAATTCTGCATCAAGATAAATGTATAATTAAACATAGAGATCATCCATATCTAACCAGTTGGCAGCCATTTTGAATTTTCAATGAAAATGTTCCACTATCCAAAAGACATTTACCAAGTAGTATGAATGATAAATAAGTCTGAAATATCATATTAAATCCATCACTCATAAGAAAACAGTAGTTGCTGGCGGATATTTTGAAAAATGGCTGCCATGGACGCCATGTTGAAAATTCATGATGGCTCCACATCCAAATCTTTTGAGAATCCCTTTGGCTATAAGTGTACCAAATTTCATGCTTTTATCACAAAATGCACAATTCCTTTATATTTTGGAACTAACCTCTTGTACTATTGTAAACATTATCAAACACAACAAAATATTGTTTTTGAGAAAATAAAAACATCAAACTTATCACTCTAGTGCAGGGGTCGGCAACCTTTACCACTCAAAGAGCCATTTTGGCAAGTTTCACAAATTAAAGAAGGTAATGGGAGCCACAAAAAAATTTTTAAAATGAAAAACACCGCATACAAAGCTTAAATGCCTTGTGCTATGTTAACCAGGGGTCTCCGACACACGCACCGGCACGCACTTTAATGTGGAAATTTGATGTTAGTGCAGCCCGCGAGTTTTGAATGAATGGCGCTTGATAGCGTCATACTTGCCAACCCTCTCATTTTTCCCGGGAGACTCCCGAATATCAGAGCGTGATGACACTGCATTTGGCGTCCTCTACAATCTGCCCTAACAGTGTACCTGCTCGACCACATGTAGAATGCAGTTTCAGCTTGCTCATGTAAGTGACAGCAAGGCGTACTACCTCAGCAGCCACACATCTTACACTGACGGTACCAATACCCAGAATCCCATGCAGCCCTAACTCTTCCGCTCAACCAACGCACAGAGAGGGGGTGGGGTTGATGTGTGGGGGGATTTGGTGGTAGCGGGGGTGTATAATGTAGACCGGAAGAGTTACGGCTGCATGGGATTCTGGGTAATGGTTGTGTTGTGTTTATGTTGTGTTACGGTGGGATGTTCTCCAGAAATGTGTTTTTCATTCTTTTTTGGTGTGGGTTCACAGTGTGGCGCATATTTGTAACGTAACAATGTTAAAGTTGTTTGATACGGCTACCGTCAGTGTAAGCTGTGTGGATGATGAGTAAGTATGCTTTGCTGTCTCCTGTGAGTAAGTAATAACAACATGCAACATGTGGCGGGACTGGCACGCTGTATGTAAATGCTATAGAGGACAATTACTGCAGTGCAATTAGGGCACGCCCTTTATTTAGTAATTATAGTGTAAATAGGATTATTTTTTCCCTGGGAGTAATCTATGAGAGACACTGAGATCCATAAGTCTCCTGGGAAAATCGGAGGGGTCGAAATGTATGTAGCTGAGCCGCATCAGAGTGGTCAAGGAGCCGCATGCGGCTCCGGAGCCGCGGGTTGCCGACCCCTGCTCTAGTGTCAATCCCATAGTAATACTACCTTTGGTATCGAAGCCATCTAATTACAGATTGAGCCACCCTTCCCTGCGTCGTGTGAACTGGATGTCACAATGCTGACACAAATACAGTTGCTGTTATATTATCCTCTCTCTAGACTCCTATTAATGTGCTTGTTAATTTCCTGTTAATAGCTGCAACCTTCTTTCTTCTGAAACGTGGTTTCATCTATACATCTTAAAGTTTACTATGCACTTATTTCTTGGTGTTGGCTAAAGTTAGCTTAGCTACTAGCATGTGTGCTCTTGGCTTGTGCTTGGTGTGTAACATGTTTAGCTTTGTCCTCCAGTGATAATGCTATTTCATAATGATACTTGAGAATGATACTTAAGATACTAACAAATACAGTTTATTTTCTGTAATGTAGATTTTTCTTATTAGTTAGGGGAGTGGCTCCACGATTTGCATGGAAAAACAATTAGCTGGTAGTAGCTTGTCAGCAAAAGGACTAAAAATAAATACAGTGTCAGCCAGAGAGTATCTGTGTGTGTGATTGGCCTTAATTGGCAATGGCGATCACATACTTATTCACGAAAATCATCCGATACTGATCAGGCCAACAGCACATGCCTATAGGCATATAAGCTACCTTATACTACAAATGCTGCATAGCAATCTGTGCCAGAAGCTTTGAAGGTGCAGCGTTCAGATGGCATCGACTTTAAATCAATTCAAATACTGTAGAGTATTTACACAAAAACACAACAGCATAGTTTAACTGTTCAAAAATTAGCTAGTTGAGAGCAGCTCCTCTAGCGAGCAAATACTGTAGATCTCACACTGGAAGTGTCTTGACTGAAATACAGTCACACAGTCAAATCTCCATGTTACTACAGAGCTTCACAGCCAAATTACTCTTCCATCCTGCTGCAGGCAGAGAGCTGGTTCTTGCAGTGACCAAATAGGTTGGGTTACTGGCTACACACTCAAATGTATATTATAATACATTTATTGAAAATTGTATATATATATATATATATATATATATATATATATATATATATATATATATATATATATATATATATATATATATATATATATATATATATATATATATATATATATATACAGTATATATATATATGTTTTACTCCGCAATGCACTGAGACCACAATAAGTGAACCCCAAATTGGTGAGCGTTTTTTTTATGATTATTATATATCGTAATCATTATATGACATTAGGGTTACAACGATTAGACGAGATTGTCGGCAAATGTCGACAATAAAATTTGTCACCGACAATTATATTTCTCGACAATAGTCGTGACGACATCACTCGTGTTTTTCCCGGACCGAAGTGAAAAACAACGCCAGTGATAACATGTAAAGCTTAAGGATATTTCCTCTTATTCTTGTTAAAAACATGATTACCTTGCTCATTTTGCAAAGCAAACCTTGTTTTTATGGCAGTACATCTGTGATTATTTCGAGGGATGATGCCGTCTCAACCTCGGTAAGAGTATTAACTTCTACCTTGCTAGCTAACTAACAAGAGTGAGACAATGTTGTGTGAGAAAATAACTTTAACTATCATTTTAGCCAAAGTCAGCCAGCTAAACTTTGTCTACATCAATTCAAGTACGCTTTAAAGCAGCATCAATTTGCAATGCCAAAAAAAAAGGCACTATAGCGAACGCGAACCGTGCACACACAAACACACAGAGACAGACAGGCACCAATGCACAGGTATCATGATATTAAACATACAATCTATTAAATAGCCAACATTTTAAGAATTAATCAAATATACAATTTTACACATTGAGTCTATTTGCAATGCCGTCAAAAAAGGCACTTCAACAAACACGAACCGCGCGTGCACGAGTGAACACACACACACAAACACACAGACATAGACAGGCTAAAACTGCCAAGAGTTAATCAATAATCAATATACCAGTGTTCAGCTTACTAAACATCACAAAACGATTTTCTTTTTGAGGAAGTTAGATTTTGTGTTTTGTTGTTTGTTTTCATTGCCGCTATTTTAACTGTTTTTTGAAGACATAAAAAAGGTTAATTGTTTTTTTTAGCACTTTGCCCCTCCTTTCTTCAATCGACAACATTTTATTAGTCATTTTAATTTTTGTAACAGCTGAATGAGCAGCACAGTTAACAGTATAAATTAGGGGTGTAACAGTACACAAAAATTTCAGTTCGGTACGTACCTCGTTTAGAGGTCACGGTTCGATTAATTTTCGGTACAGTAAGAAAACAACAAAATATAAATTTTTTGGTTATTTATTTACCAAATTTTTAAACAATGGCTTTATCCTTTTAACATTGGGAACACTATAATAATTCTGCCCACGTTAATCAACATTAAACTGCCTCAAGTTGTTGCTCAGATTAAATAAAATGACAAAACTTTTCTTCTACATATAAAAAGTGCAACATTAAACAGTTTCAAGTCAACTCATCATGCTTAATTTATTACAGCATTTGGGAAGTTTGTAGTTGATCTTTATTATGTAAGTGTTATATTTTTATCAACATGTGATAGCAGGGACCCTGCCATTCAAAACTAGGCTACTGCATTACTAATGTTTAATGTAACTATAGCTGAAAAAATAGTACAATAGCTAAAGGAGCGACTATTCATCCCTGAACACCATGGAGTTCATCTAGGCTTTATGATACAGTTACATTATTATATCAACTATCAGAGACAGCTTCAGGAAACTCTTCATTTAACATAATGTCATTTTTTGCTGCTTTAACACAGCTCAATCAACACAGAAAAAGGTAAGGTGAAATAACAGACAGACAGGGCTTTGCTGTCCGTAGCACACGCACACGTACACGCACATGCACACACACACACACCGCAAAATGAGCTAACGTTACACTAAAAGCGAATTAGCCTTCACCTCAAGCCAGGACTGCGAGCGAGCTATGCTGCAGTTTATATTTCTAGAACGTCAACGGGCTCATAGTGATGTTAATAGTAGTTGACTGGGAGGTGTTTATTATCATTTGGGGAGAGTCGGCTGCATTATGCTTACCTGCAAAACACCTACATGCTCATCACGACGAGCACTGACTCCATGCGCTCTGAATACGCACTGCTGATTGGCTGTTACCGCTCTGAATACGCACTGCTGATTGGCTGTTACCGCTCTGAATACGCACTGCTGATTGGCTGTTACTACTTTGTGTATAACCAATCAGATGGTTGTGTGGGTGGGACAATGCTGGGTGCTGCGGAGTGCTGACAGAGACATAGGCAGTTGTTGTTCGTAAGCACATGCCTAAAATAACTTAAGCTGCATTTAGAAGTCGATGGAAAAAATAGAGCCATTAAATATGTGTACGCTTTATTATCTGACTAGTCGATAAACGTTGATATACCGACTATCAAAATAATCATTAGTTGCAGCCCTATATGACATACTCTTGAAAATGTTTCCCAGTTTTAATTTTAAGACTAAAAGATTTTTAGGGGGGATTTTGCCTATCGTTCACAATCCTTATGAGAGACAAGAACACATACATATACTGTATATATTTGTTAGGATTGTAAAAAAAATTGAAAACACTTGCAAGATGCAAGGCTAATGGGAGTCATCATTATAGCCTTCGAAGCCCCTTCACAACCCTCCATCAATGTTTTTTATACATACATTAAGTATATACTGTATATATAATGTAGTAACAGACATATCCAAAACAATAGGTAATATGGACACTATTTACTGTATTTTGGTCATTTTAAGCATTGCCGCAACTTCTTTCCTGGGCACATTGATTTCAGTGCCCATAGCAGTATACTTCCTACTTCCTAACCTTATATTTTTGAAGCTGAATCTACGGAGGATGAACTGCTGGTTATAGAAGCTCAGCAAGCACAGTGAGGGTAAAACTTTGGATGAGAGAGTCATAATGATAGGGCGCGGGGATCGCAAGCCTTTGCTGTCGTATATTGTCAGTACCGTTGGTCAAAGATATTCTACTACCCTCAATAACGGGGACACATTGGTTCTTTTGTAGCCGCATGTTTCCCACAACAGACATGACTGAAGTTCTAGTAATCAAATACAGGGTGCACAACTTGCACCTAAATAACAATGGCATAATATATTGTGGCTAATATTTGTAATAACGTCGGTTTCATCAGCCTAATATAACATATTATAATAATTTTCATACATTTGTGTTACTGCATGATGCTTAGTTATGAAAACATTGATGACAAAACTATGGCAAATAAGTACACCAGTTGCATCAAAAAGATGAATATACTGTATATTTTAGTGAACATAGTCTAAGTAGGATTGTAATTATTTTATGAACAAACATCACTGCAGAATTACACATAGCAAAAACAAACTAAGGCAAATTTCACATACTCAAAAAAGTATTCGACAAAAGAATTATGCACATGAGGCTAGCAAGTTATTTGGGAGGTAGATATAGAAGTGAAAAGTGAACTATAATAACTTTACAGACATATACACACAATATACATAGATACACATCACTATAACCACTTATGAGCGAGTGTGTATGCCATATTGTGTCACACAGTTGTAAAATGTAAAAATGAAAGGAGTCCACATTTGGAGTTGGTTTTTCAGGGCAGTATTTATTGACAATTTTTACATATAAGGCTCAACTGTCCCTCTGATGAGCCTTTGGACCTTGACATGTGTGCTCTTACGGTTCAGTGTTTTTTCTTGTATAGTGTTTTCGTTTGTACCTCTTTGTCTCCCATTTATGAGCAACAGCATCCCTAAATATGATTACTAATCCATTTTACCCAAAGACAAAGGTTCATGTCGTTCATCCCTGTGATTTGATGCTACAAACAATTACTTCTTTATCCCTGAAGTAAAAAGGACAGGAAACATTTTAATAGTTTATGATACTGTACCTAGGGGGGAAATAAACAAATACCGGGACGTTGTATTCAGTCATGTGACTTTTAAACAAAAGTAAACAAAGTGGTAGGCCAAAACAACAAACATGGCTATTATGCAGAATGCAGTGTGAACTATCTGAGTACACCAGAGGCCGAGATCTTCCCCACTAAAAGCTGATACGAGCAAAAAATCTAACTATGCAATGCCATAAATCTATATACGTTATCAAAAAAGATGTGTCGAGTGAAATCAAGGATTATCCGTCAGTCGCGTTCCCAGACCTGGGGAACATCTGGTGCGCCAGACGTCATTGTACACAGCAAAACTGATGAAAACTTCAAAAAGCATGGAGGTCTATACCTTTTTTGTGTGTGGCTGGGTCAAACAAATTGGTATCAAGACTCTCTCGGATAAATATGCATAGTTTCTGCTCGAGTAAGGTTGCATTTCATGATTTAACTTTGCATCTATTAGTTTGTTGTTGTTGTTGCATGTGCCGTTTACTATTACGTGTGTCTTTATCAAAATAAAACTATGGATCTCAACATTGTGTATGTGCTGAAAGCTTCATTTATGATTGTTGCCTTTGGTAAAATCTTAACTCTTTTAGGTTTTGCTAACATTTCCTTTTTTTATTTAGACTGGCCGAGTTGGCGCTTTACAAGACACTTGTAGCAAAAATGTGTTTTAAGAACTCCGAAACAAGATAAAATAATATCAAGATAATACCTAAATGTTAAATACTAAACGTTAAAAGTATATCAAACAAACATTTAACAAATTGATCACTGCAAACTCATGCATTCTTCGACTCTGCTCCCTGGGTCTGGAGTGTGGGGCACTTTTCTCATCGTCTTTTGTAAAATTTTGACTTCTTTCGCCTTTCTTGATTACCTCTTGAGGGACTTTGAAGAAGCTTTTATCCTTTTCGCAATTTGAACAGTTCCAACAGCTTAAAACAATGCAAGCTTAGAGCATTTTTCTTTGAGAGAGACAAAATACCGCCCAGAACGCTATGACAACAGACTATCGCTGGCCCACCACTTCGAGCCTCGCATAGTTAATGAGCCGGACGTGACATCAGGTGAATACAACCTATTGAAGGTACAAAGTGTTATAAAAGTGACAGACTGAAGTTGAGGGCCTTGTTTGTGGCCCTTTCTGTGCTGTCTCTGTTGAAGTCAGCTGGAGTCACTCTCCACTAAATCTTGTGGGTCCTCACCGACATCCGCCTGATTGATAAACAACAGAACAATAGATTACACATGCAGCATATATGAGCGCAATGATTTTACAAATCAATTCATACAGTAAATGATGATTCAATAACCTAGGCAGTCAATGGCATATACAAAAGAATTAGAGCCTATTGCCAAAATAAAGGACAAATTCGGGCACCAGGTAAAAATGTGTTGTTCATTATTACAATTAAAATAATAATTGAATACAATATTTGCTTGCTGTTGTGATTTCAAGCCAGTTAGGTAGGATAATCAGGAAATTAGGTGGTTACAGTACAGATACAAAAAGGTCACACAAAAGGCACTGTGCTATAGAGTACCTTTGTAAAAACAGTCTGTTGGACTGATTATTGAAAAGATTAATGCGGCTTGTTTTAGTAACATGGACTAAAAACTAAACTCATCTATGAAGAGATTGATCTTTTTCACACAATAAAATAATATGTTAGACCAATGACATTGTGTTTCAAGGCAGATGCATCTACGTCCACAGTAAGTTACAGAAAACATTGAAAAAGACTGGAAGAAATCTATCCTGAGAGGCTAATGTTAGCACTTAACTAGTAAAACAACTATAGCCAGGGCAAGCACAGGAAACAAAAGACGTTATGGATCTAAATCTGTGTGCCAGCCTCCAAAAAGGGGATAAAATGTGAGTTTCCTCCTCCTCCAAAGCATAAGATAACTTTGCTGGTTGCTAAATAACCAGCTAGCATAGTAAACACTAAACCATGGTCTTAGCATTAGCAGCTTGCACTAGTGCCATGCATTCATTCGACAACAACAAACAATTACTTACAATGTCTGCTCTCAGGATGTCGACTGATGGGATGGCCGTACTCCAAGCACCTGTACTCCCAGTGGAGCTATTAAACTTTAAAAAAATGTTGAGAACTTTGGAGCGATGTCGCCGTGTTCGTGTTGTTGTTGTCCAAGCCAAGGATTCACTGCTTCGATCGGACCTATTTGTTTAGCTTATGTCCTTCTACTATGCAAGTGTGAGACATGATTTATAATCAAGCAATAAGTTTTACACACACAAAAGTGATTGAGCAAGTGACGCTCTAGTAGCTACATCACGTACAGAGCAGCTAGCTTAGCACGGCATTAGCAGTAGCAGGGTGAATGTCTCTGTTAGCAAGGAGATGTGTTACTACACTATAAAAATAGTTCCTTTTGTTTTAGCTCATATGTATGCTCAATGTAGCGACAGCTTGGATTATATGCAGGTAACGGCATCTAAATGGAGCATTTTTGGCGAATTATGTATGTTTTTTAGAGGAATTTACATGCATAATGGACTACTCCCATTAGCTGCATTGTTAGCCACATCTTGCAAGCGTTTTTTTAATGATTAGAATGCACAGCATATGTGTTCTTGTCCCAAATAAGGATTGTGGATGATGGGCAAAATTCCAAAAAAGTGCAGTTACCCTTTAAGTCTTGCAGAAGATAAACTGAACCTTGTTTTCAAGCCAGATCATACAAAAAAAACTCACGCTTTTCGAATGTGCATCAACTTGTGAAGCTGTTCTGCAATCAGATACAAAGACTCGCTCTCATTTAATTAGGCATGACTGCCTGTGTGCCCAAGTGTCAAATCCCAAAAGACATGGGCCCGGTGTCATCATACAAAGTTAATAAATAACACATATCAGACGCCCCTGGTGACAGGGATAGAAAATGTGCTGTAGTGCAGTTTAAATTTAGACGCGCGTCGGTAGAAGCTTGATACTGCGTTGCATTGCCAGGGCAGGAAGTCAACTACAGCCCACTGTGGAATGGACACCAACTTAGTAAGAGGTTGACAGTTATTTCAATGTAGAACTACAGAAGAGTGGAATGGTCCCTAACACGGCAACAGTACAAAAATCTAAAAAAAATTACAATCCCTAAATACTATCAAACAATAGAATTTTTAAATATAAATTATTTATGTACTTAAGTTGCATCACAAGAAACACAGCACTGCTGTTAGCATTCAAGTAGTCTTTTATTTTTTTACATTTTTAATCAGACTTTTTGTTTATGCGTATGAAAAAATGTAACTCATATGACATAACATGTACTACACAACTATGCATGAAGACACTTTGTGTTCAAATAATTTTTGAGTTTGTGGATAAAAAAAAAATGTGTTCCTGAAATATTAATTAAACTTGTTTTATGTGCTGGTATACATTATTTTACAGGACCTCAAATTCAAACTGCACTTTAATGTAATATATGCTACAGAGTTTGAGTTTTAAAAAACTCCACAATCTAGGTCACTGCTTGCCTTTTGCCAATGCATTGGTGAGAAGCACTGATGTATACAAGTAATTAAAGAATACAAAATACTAATTTACCATTTGAAAGTGTTTAGTAAATGTTAACTTGAAGTAAGCTCTTGTAGTATTCACTACACTACTGATACTTTGTTTACTGCAGAATGCTCTTTTTGATGACAAGCAAAATAAAAGAACTTCGAGAGAAAAATAAGTTGTTCATGTTACTCCGACAAAATGTACCAAAAAGGAAGCAAAACCGTGGCACTAAAATCTGTTACATGTACCGTTGCAACTCTAGAAAGCACAATTATATACAAAACCCAAAACCAGTGAAGTTGGCACGTTGTGTAAATCGTAAATAAAAACAAAATACATCCATCCATCTTCTTCCGCTTATCCGAGGTCGGGTCGCGAGGGCAGCAGCCTAAGCAGGGAAACCCAGACTTTCCTCTCCCCAGCCACTTCGTCCAGCTCCTCCCGGGGGATCCCGAGGCGTTCCCAGGCCAGCCGGGAGACATAGTCTTCCCAACGTGTCCTGGGTCTTCCCCGTGGCCGTTTGGACGTGCCCTAAACACCTCCCTAGGGAGGCGTTCGGGTGGCATCCTGACCAGATGCCCGAACCACCTCATCTGGCTCTTCTCGATGTGGAGGAGCAGCGGCTTTACTTTGAGCTCCCCCCGGATGGCAGAGCTTCTCACCCTATCTCTGAGGGAGAGCCCCGCCACCCAGCGGAGGAAACTCATTTCAGCCGCTTGTACCCGTGATCTTGTCCTTTCGGTCATAACCCAAAGCTCATGACCATAGGTGAGGATGGGAACGTAGATCGACCGGTAAATTGAGAGCTTTGCCTTCCGGCTCAGCTCCTTCTTCACCACAACGGATCGATACAGCGTCCGCATTACTGGAGACGCCGCACCGATCCACCTGTCGATCTCACGATCCACTCTTCCCTCACTCGTGAACAAGACTCCGAGGTACTTGAACTCCTCCACTCCTCCACAAAACAAAATACAATGATTTGCAAATCCTTTTCAACCTATATTCAATTGAGTAGACTGCAAAGACAAGATACTTAACGTTTGAACTGGAAAACATATTTTTTGCAAATATTAGCTCATTTGGAATTTGATGCCTAAAAAACATGTTTCAAAAAAGCTGGCACAAGTGGCAAAAAAGACTGAGAAAGTTGAGGAGTGCTCATCAAAACCTTATTTGAACATCCCACAGGTGAACAGGCTAATTGGGAACAGGTGGGTGCCATGATTGGGTATAAAAGCAGCTTCCATGAAATGCTCAGTCATTCCAAACAAGGATGGGGCGAGGGTCACCACTTTGTGAACAAATGCGTGGGCAAATTGTCGAACAGTTTATGAACAACATTTCTCAAGCTATTGCAAGGAATTTAGGGATTTCACCATCTACGGTTTGTTATATCATCAAAAGTTTTAGCGAATCTGGAGAAATCACTGCACGTAAGCGATGATCTTCGGTCCCTCAGGTGGTACTGCATCAAAAAACGACATCGGTGTGTAAAGATATCACCACATGGGCTCAGGAACACTTCAGAAAACCACTGTCGGTAACTACAGTTCGTTGCTACAGCTGTAAGTGCAAGTTAAAACTCTACTATGCAAAGCGAAAGCCATTTATCAACAACACCCAGAAACACCACCAGCTTCGCTGGGCCCGAGCTCATCCAAGATGAACTGATGCAAAGTGGAAAAGTGTTCTGAAGAGTCCACATTTCAAATTGTTTTTGGAAACTGTGGACGTCGTGTCCTCCGGAACAAAGAGGAAAAGAACCATCCGGCTTGTTCTAGGCGCAAACTTCAAAAGCCAGCATCTGTGATGGTATAGGGGTCTATTAGTGCCCAAGGTATGGGTAACTTGCACATCTGTGAAGGCGCAATTAATGCTGAAAGGTACATACAGGTTTTGGTGCAACATATGTTGCCATCCAAGCAACGTTATCATGGACGCCCCTGCTTATTTCAGCAAGACAATGCCAAGCCACGTGTTACAACAGCGTGGCTTCATAGTAAAAGAGTGTGGGGACTAAACTGGCCTGCCTGTAGTCCAGACCTGTCTCCCATTGAAAATGTGTGGCGCAATATGAAGCCTAAAATACGACAACAGAGACCCCGGACTGTTGAACAACTTAAGCTGTACATCCAGCAAGAATGGGAAAGAATTTCACCTGAAAAGCTTCAAAAATTGGTCTCCTCAGTTCTCAAACGTTTACGGAGTGTTGTTAAAAGGTAAGGTCATGTAACACAGTGGTAAAAATGCCCCGTGCCAACTTTTTTGCAATGTGTTGCTGCCATTCAATTATAAGTTAATGATTATTTGCAAAAACAAATTAAGTTTCTTAGTTCGAACATTAAGTATCTTGACTTTGCAGTCTATTCAATTGAATATAGGTCGAAAACGATTTGCAAATCATTGTATTTTGTTTTTATTTACGAATTACACAACGTGCCAACTTCACTGGTATTGGGTTTTGTATATGAACAAAATGACAGTTGTCAGCTGTTAGTAGGGCTGGGCGATATGGCCTTTTTTTAATATCTCGATATTTTTAGGCCATATCGCGATACACGATATATATCTCGATATTTTGCCTTAGCCTTGAATGAACACTTGATACATATAATCACAGCAGTTTGATGATTCTATGTGTCTACATTAAAACATTCTTGTTCATACAGCATTAATATATGCTCATTTTAAACTTTCATGCAGAGAGGGAAATCACAACTAAGTCAATTGACCAACACAGTATTTATTAAACAGTTATTAAGCAGTGGCACAAACATTCATGTAATTTCCAAAACAGAAAGTGCAAAATTGTCAGAGACATTTTAGGAAAAAAAACTATTAGTGCACTTTTCTGCATGATGTCACTAAGATGACATATAACAACACTAAATTAAAGTGCAGTTTTTGTACAGAACACCACTACAATAGTTTAAAACAAATAAAGTGCACTTTTGTGCATGATGTCACACAAGATATTTCAATAAGTGTCAAATAAAAATTAGCTGCATAAATCAAATTGTGTACGACTGTACGTCCTTCGCTATGTGGTAGGTTCCTGCGGACGTTGTCTCCTGTTGTTGACTATTTTTTTCATACGGTGTTGTAACTTATGGGTTATTTAGTTCATGTGTGATGATCATTCATAATTTGCATGCTTGATTAAATTGCTGATAAATTGATCTATTATTATTTACAGCTAAAAAGAGTTCAAGAGAATTTATTTGATTTATACATGTTTTTGATATTGATTATTTGAGAAACACTGACATTGAATTGAGTAGTTTTCTACTTCATAGACTAACAAAGGGTTAACTAAAATACTGCATGTTCCACAATTCATTGCGGCAAACCGGATGTTAAAAAGACCGGGAGCAGGTGCATTGTGGTTGTTGAGATTGAGGATTACAAGCCTTCGGGTGAATGAATGACAGATAACAAGATATAAGGATTGTTTTGTACTGTTTTGTATGCCATTTTTCAAAAATATAAAGTACAACTTCATTACACATTTTCGACGTCCTGTCCAATACTTTGATCGTAGTTAATCTACATACGGTGTTGATCTGGAAATGTTTGCCTTGGCATTTTGATGGTGTGGGCATGTGGCACCGAACGTAGATGTTGACATGCGGAGTAAGCACTCCTCATTCTCTAGCAGATGACTTTTCAAATGACGCTACATATTAGCAGTAATGCTACTTTTTGTAGCAATGCTTTTTCCCCACACTTGACAAATTACGGTTGTCTGTTCGACATATTCCCACTTGAAGTCAAACCACCGCCAGACGATGGACCCCCTGCTGTTTTTCTTGGGAATTAATTCTTCCTTCATTTGTTACCAGATTCGCACCTTCTTGCTCTCGTATTACCACTCGCACCACAGCTAACTTTAGCCATGCTGCTACCTCTCTGCTCTGCGAGGCCGTATACATATGTGATGTATGTAAGAAGGTGCGCTTGTTGTCTGTGAGAAGGACAGACAAGAAAGAGTGGGAAGAGCCTGTAGTGTAATACCTGCAGCTAAAAGAAACTGCGTGAGAACGTATACTCTAATATCACGATATAGTCATTTTCTATATCGCACAGAGACAAACCCGCGATATATCGAGTACATCGATATATCGCCCAGCCCTAGGTGTTAGCATATATTACCTCAAATCAAACATGACGGAAATGTAATAAACAGTATGGATGCAACGGGACATTCTGACATTAATAAAAATAAAAACAATTGTGATATTTATCGAGATCGAATGATATGAAAAAATTAATCGTGATAATTTGTTGGCCATATCGCCCAGCCCTATCTCTAATAACATAAAATATATAAAAATGCTAGAATTTACAAAGAAAACGTCACTTATAGAACTGTAAATTATCAATATCAACACGAAACGATGGAATGAAAGTTGAAAAATGCTTTGGCAGTGGTTTATATTTCAAGATGGCTGACTCACTCATTTTGCTGTCAATCGAAAAGGGATTCAGCCTCAAACAGATGATCCAATCATTGTGCGGAAGCCCGGCATGCTGGCCAGCCGAGGCAGAGCCTACTTCTCAATCACTTACAGAGACGCTGAGCGTCAATGGGCCAATGGGCAGGAAAAAGCCAAGTTTGTATCCATTCACTGTCAAGTTTCGCGGCATGGAAACAACCCACTCTATGCTCCCCCATTGAAGTTAAAAACGCTCAGCTTTAACACTGTTTAATAGGGCTCTGACTCTTTGGGCACCACACGATTCGATTTGATTGGATTCTTGGGAGTACCGATTCGATTTAGAATCGATTATTCATTCAAACAGATTCTTGATTCAAAATTACTACTTTTTTAATAACATTGAGTGCCAGTTTGATAATTAACTACATGACTTCATAAAATAGACAACTATGTTATATTACTTAAAAGAAAACTGTTTTTATTTTTGCTGCTTTTTTGCTTCTGTTACTTTCTCCTGCTGCTGCTGTTTGCCGTTCGAAGCTAAGTGCTGCCTTTCCATATCATCATCAGCCGTTGTCAGTCCACTGCTGGACGAAAGCCTCAGCATGTTTCTGCCATAGTGAACGATCTCTAGCTGCTCCCTGCCACTGCACTGTTCCCCAATATTTGTCTATTTCATCTCGCTATCTCACTCTTTGTCTTCCTCTATTTCTGCTCCCATCCATGGGTCTCCATGATGTCATTAGGGAAGTCCATCTATTATCTGTTCTCCTACTGATATGTCCAGCCCACTTCCACTTACTTAATTTGATAGTTCTCATAATGTCTTGTCTTTCCATATGTGTGCTTCTAATTGTTTTACAGCTTTCTTTATTCCTTCTCCAACACATTTAGTAGTCTTCTCGAACTTACAGAGCACCCACTCACTCATTGTTTCACCACTTCACTTTCTAGCTAGCTGCTAAGCTAGAGAAGCTAATCTAGTCCCAGTCCGAAGCTAATGCCTTCCGAAGACAGCAGGAGATCGACTCAGTGAAAGTAACCACGTGAGTACAGCTTCCTGTTCTTTGTGCACCTTACTCATGGATAGGTTGGCTCTATAGAGGACCGTGTCCGCCAGTTAGAGCAGAGTGACTTTGTAAGTTTAGACTAACCCTATTTGTAGCAGTTTTGAGCGGCCTACAAGCGCTGGTGAACCGGTTAAGACGCATAATAGTTAGCTCTTTAGTTAGTCCTACACCCCAGTGTGCCGGACAGCACACCTTAGTCATAGAGGACAGGCTAACCGCACTGTAAGTGTTAAATCTGTTGTAGCACCAAGCAAATAATCTCAAGATCCCCACCATATCAATTCATAGATGCGATCAAAATCATTTAAGGCGCACTATGCGAAATAAACGTAATGTTAATAATATCAGTACTACAGATACCATTAACAAGAATGATGCCCTGCGCAACACTATTGATAGTATAGCACAGCTTAAGTTAAAAAAGACCCCTAAAAGGGATACTCCCTGGTTCACAGAAGAAAGCAGAGCTCTTAAACTATCATGTAGAAAGCTGGAACGCAAATAGCGTGGGACGAAATCAATCATGGAGTGACAGTTTAATAACTTATAAACAAGCTCTTACCTTAGCTAAAACTAATTACTACTCTAATCTCTACCACCTCAATAAAAACGATCCTAAATATTTGTTTAATACAGTAAAATTGCTAACCTAACAAGGGACTTCTCCAAGTAGCTCCCCCCACTCGGCTGATGACTTTATGCAATTCTTTACTAAGAAAATGTATCTAATTCAAAATTAGATTAAAGATAACGCATCCCAGCTCCAACTGGGGTCTAATAACGCAGATAAGAATGTATGTACATGTTTACTTGACCCACTTTGTGGGAAACTTATCAAATAAGCTGTTGTAATATCACGACCATCAGTGCTAAATATTATTAACTTTCCTCTGGTAATGTTCCCCTAGCATTCAAAACAGCGGTTATTCATCCTTTGCTAAAAAAAAAAACCTAACCTCGATTCTGACCTCCTGGTCAACTACCGGCCATCGTCCCACCTTCACTTTATCTCAAACATCCTTGAAAACATTGTTGCACATCGGCTAAATGTACACCTAGCATCTAATATCAATCTCTGTAAAACCCTTCAGTGTGGTTTCAGGGCAAATCACTTTACTGAGACAGCCCTCGCAAAAGTAACTAATGATCTATTGCTAACTATGGATGCTAATGCATCATCCATGTCGCTGCTACTTGATCTCAGCGCTGCTTTCGATACAGTCGATCATAACATTCTTCTAGAACGTATCAAAACACGTATTGGTATGTCAGACTTAGCCTTTTTTTGGTTTAACTCCTATTTTACTGACAGGATGCAGTGCGTCTCCCATAACAATGTGACCTCGGAGTATGTTAAGGCAACATGCAGAGTTCCACAGGGTTCGGTTCTGCACTCTGCAGCATCTTATAAGCTGCCCCTAAAGCTGACCAACACACCAGATTGTAGTCAATTGTAATTAAACATAATTAATTCATGTAATTAAACAATGGATGTCCAGAAACCTTTTTCACCTTAACGCTAAGAAAACGGAAATTTTGATTATTGGTCCTGCTAGACACCGGCACTTATTAAATAACACCACCTTAATATTTGACAACAAAAAAATTATACAAAGGCGACTCAGTAATGAATCTCGGTATTATCTTTGACCCAACTCTCTCGTTTGAGCCACACATTAAATATTACTAAAACAGCCTTCTTCCTTCTCCGTAATATCGCTAAAATTCGTCAACAGTCTAGCTCCATCATATCTTGCGGATTGTATTGTACCATATGTCCCGGTCAGAAATCTGCGTTCAAAGAACTCCGGCTTATTAGTGATTCAGAAGACCAAAGAAAGTCTGCAGGCTCCAGTAGTCCAGAATGCCCTACCGATAGCATTTACAGATGATACCTCAGTATAAGCATTTAAGTCCCATCTTAAAACTCATATATACACCCTCGCCTTTAAATAGACACCTTTTTTAGACCAGTGCATCTGCCCTCTCTCTTTTCTGCTCTGCCCCCTCTTCTACATGGAGAGGTTCTCAGGTGGCCACAAAGCTCGCTGTTCCAAGTCTGGACCCGAGGTGGCCCACTCTTCTGTGCATCAGTTGGTGATGTCCCCTGCGCTGCTGGCTTGTCTACATGCAAGAGGACCCCTGCTGGCCTCACTATGGTCTGGACTCTCACATTATTAACCGTATCCACTCGGCATCCATTGGACCGGTCACCCAATGTTCCCATTGGGTTGAGTTTTTACTTGCCCTGATATGGGATCAGAGCCGAGGATGTCGTTGTGGTTTGTGCAGCCCTTTGAGACATTTGTGATTAAAGGCCTACTGAAACCCACTACTACCGACCACGCAGTCTGATAGTTTATATATCAATGATGAAATCTTAACATTATAACACATGCCAATACGGCCGGGTTAACTTATAAAGTGACATTTTAAATTTGCCGCTAAACTTCCGGTTCGAAACGCCTCTGAGGATGACGTATGCGTGTGACGTAGCCCGGCGAACACGGGTATGCCTTCCACATTGAAGCCGATACGAAAAAGCTCTGTTTTCATTTCATAATTCCACAGTATTCTGGACATCTGTGTTCGTGAATCTGTTTCAATCATGTTCATTGCATTATGGAGAAGGAAGCCGAGCAAGCAAAGAAGAAAGTTGTCGGTGCAAAATGGACGTATTTTTCGAACGTAGTCAGCCACAACAGTACACAGCCGGCGCTTCTTTGTTTACATTCCCGAAAGATGCAGTCAAGATGGAAGAACTCGGATAACAGAGACTCTAACCAGGAGGACTTTTGATTTGGATACACAGACGCCTGTAGAGAACTGGGACAACACAGACTCTTACCAGGATTACTTTGATTTGGATGACAAAGACGCAGACGTGCTACTGTGAGTATGCAGCTTTGGCTTTTTTTTGCGTATGTACGTAACTTTTTAAAAATATATAAGCTTTATGAACCTTGGGTTAGGTGAACGGTCTTTTGGGCTGAGTGATTGTGTGTGTTGATCATGTGTTTGAATTGTATTGGCGTGTTCTATGGAGCTAGGAGCTAGCAGAGGAGCTAGGAGCTAGCATAACACGTACCGTACCGTACGTGCGCGTCACGTAGGTAACTTTTTAAAAATATATAAGCTTTATGAACCTTGGGTTAGGTGAACGGTCTTTTGGGCTGAGTGATTGTGTGTGTTGATCATGTGTTTGAATTGTATTGGCGTGTTCTATGGAGCTAGGAGCTAGCAGAGGAGCTAGGAGCTAGCATAACACGTACCGTACCGTACGTGCGCGTCACGTAGGTAACTTTTTAAAAATATATAAGCTTTATGAACCTTGGGTTAGGTGAACGGTCTTTTGGGCTGAGTGATTGTGTGTGTTGATCAGGTGTTTGAATTGTATTGGCGTGTTCTATGGAGCTAGGAGCTAGCAGAGGAGCTAGGAGCTAGCATAACAAACACGCAGGTGTTATTATGCAGGATTAATTTGTGGCATATTAAATATAAGCCTGGTTGTGTTGTGGCTAATAGAGTATATATATGTCTTGTGTTTATTTACTGTTGTAGTCATTCCCAGCTGAATATCAGGTACCGTGAGTATGCAGCCTTGGCTGCTAAACATTCGATAACTTGACCGTATGTGCGCGTCACGTACGTAACTTTTTAAAAATATATAAGCTTTATGAACCTTGGGTTAGGTAAACGGTCTTTTGGGCTGAGTGATTGTGTGTGTTGATCAGGTGTTTGAATTGTATTGGCGTGTTCTATGGAGCTAGGAGCTAGCAGAGGAGCTAGGAGCTAGCATAACAAACACGCAGGTGTTTTTATGCAGGATTAATTTGTGGCATATTAAATATAAGCCTGGTTGTGTTGTGGCTAATAGAGTATATATATGTCTTGTGTTTATTTACTGTTGTAGTCATTCCCAGCTGAATATCAGGTCACCCCCGGCTCTCACAGCATCTTCCCTATCTGAATAGCTTCAACTCCCCACTAGTCCTTCACTTGCACTTTACTCATCCACAAATCTTTCATCCTCGCTCAAATTAATGGGGAAATTGTCGCTTTCTCGGTCCGAATCTCTCTCACTTCATGCGGCCATCATTGTAAACAATAGGGAACTTTGCGTATATGTTCAACGGACTACGTCACGCTACTTCTGGTAGGTGCAAGCCTTTTTTTTATCAGATACCAAAAGTTGCAATCTTTATCGTCGTTGTTCTATACTAAATCCTTTCAGCAAAAATATGGCAATATCGCGAAATGATCAAGTATGACACATAGAATAGATCTGCTATCCCCGTTTAAATAAAAAAAATTCATTTCAGTAGGCCTTTAAGGGCTATATAAATAAACTTTGATTGATTGATTTGTTTAATAAAATTGCACCCAAACATTTAATAAAATCAAATACAAATAAAGCAACATACGGAGCCCCTAAAGGGACATGGGAATTTATTTTTTTTTAGACATGTATCTCGTGGCCACGAGAAAGTATCTCGTGGCCACGAGATACTTTCTCGTGGCCACGAGAAACTTTCTCGTGGCCACGAGAAACTTTCTCGTGGCCACGAGAAAGCATTGGATGCGTGCTGATGGTTTAGTGTGTGTTAAAATGGCAGTTTAGGAGTTAATATGGCTGTATTTCCAGATAGGACTTTCCCCGATGTGTGTTGTGGCAAAATGTGAATGCTTGATTAGTAGGTGTGAGACAAACACTTTATCTTCCTGGTTATTGTAACGCTACGTGTTTGACATTATTTAAGACTTTATCATGCCCGGGAAAGGACAGTTTTCCTCTTCTGTGGCTGTGGGGGGTGGGCGTGGCTTGCGGACCTGCAGCGAAGCGGAGTGTGTCAGTTAGTCCGATGTTGATGTGATCAAACTTCTTTCTTGCTTGGAAGATACACACACAATTGTAACTGTTATTTCTTCCTGCACATAATAAATATGTACAACGTGTTTGGATGTATTCATTTATGTAAAATTGTCATTAAATGTAATATTGCCTGACAAAAAGTGATACGACGTACGTAATATTTTGATATTTACACATCGCATATTTACACACGCGCATCTGACTAGAATACCCTTATGTGCATTACATATATCAACATCAGCTACCTACTGTACTGTTTACTTGTTGAAATACCCTTTTTAGAGCAAATATCTACCCACATAATTTATATGTGTATATATAATATATATATATGTGTATGTATGTATATGCATATATATATATATATGTATGTATGTGTATCTATATATATATATGTATGTATGTGTATCTATATATATATATATATATATATATATATATATATATATATATATATATATATATATATATATATATATATGTATATATATATATGTATATATATGTATATATATATATATATATATATATATATATATATATATATATATATATATATATATATATATATATATATATATATATATATATATATACATATTATGTATAAGCATGTATATATATACTCTACCGTTTAAAAGTTTGGGGTCACATTGAAATGTCCTTATTTTTGAAGGAAAAGCACTGTACTTTTCAATGAAGATAACTTTCAACTAGTCTTAACTTTAAAGAAATACACTCTATACATTGCTAATGTGGTAAATGACTATTCTAGCTGCAAATGTCTGGTTTTTGGTGCAATATCTACATAGGTGTATAGAGGCCCATTTCCAGCAACTATCACTCCAGTGTTCTAATGGTACAATGTGTTTGCTCATTGGCTCAGAAGGCTAATTGATGATTAGAAAACCCTTGTGCAATCATGTTCACACATCTGAAAACACTTTAGCTCGTTACAGAAGCTACAAAACGGACCTTCCTTTGAGCAGATTGAGTTTCTGGAGCATCACATTTGTGGGGTCAATTAAACGCTCAAAATGGCCAGAAAAAGAGAACTTTCATCTGAAACTCGACAGTCTATTCTTGTTCTTAGAAATGAAGGCTATTCCACAAAATTGTTTGGGTGACCCCAAACTTTTGAACGGTAGTGTATATATATATATTATATTACTGTAACTTGTTCTTAAAAATAGTAGTTATTTTGTTTGTCAAATTTAGTGTTTGTGTGTATATATGTATACTGTATATATTTATGTGTGTTTCTTCCTATACAGTATACATGTATATGTGTGTGTGTGCGTGTATATACTGTATATATATATATATATATATATATATATATATATATATATATATATATATATATATATATATATATATATATATATATATATGCATATACATACATACACATATATATATATTACATATACACATATAAATTATGTGGGTAGATATTTGCTCTAAAAAGGGTATTTCAACAAGTAAACAGTACAGTAGGTACTTGATGTTGATATATGTAATGCACATAAGGGTATTCTAGTCAGATGCGCGTGTGTAAATATGCGATGTGTAAATATCAAAATATTACGTACGTCGTATCACTTTTTGTCAGGCAATATTACATTTAATGACAATTTTACATAAATGAATACATCCAAACACGTTGTACATATTTATTATGTGCAGGAAGAAATAACAGTTACAATTGTGTGTGTATCTTCCAAGCAAGAAAGAAGTTTGATCACATCAACATCGGACTAACTGACACACTCCGCTTCGCTGCAGGTCCGCAAGCCACGCCCACCCCCACCCCACAGCCACAGAAGAGGAAAACTGTCCTTTCCCGGGCATGATAAAGTCTTAAATAATGTCAAACACGTAGCGTTACAATAACCAGGAAGATAAAGTGTTTGTCTCACACCTACTAATCAAGCATTCACATTTTGCCACAACACACATGGGGGAAAGTCCTATCTGGAAATACAGCCATATTAACTCCTAAACTGCCATTTTAACACACACTAAACCATCAGCACGCATCCAATGCTTTCTCGTGGCCACGAGAAAGTTTCTCGTGGCCACGAGAAAGTTTCTCGTGGCCACGAGAAACTTTTTATAAAAAAAAAAAAAAAAAAATTTTTTTTTTTTTTTATAAAAAGTTTCTCGTGGCCACGAGAAAGTTTCTCGTGGCCACGAGATACTTTCTCGTGGCCACGAGATACATTTATAAAAAAAAAAAAATTCCCATGTCCCTTTAGGGGCTCCGTAGCAACAAGAGAAGTATTCAACACTTATCTTTTCTCAAATAAATCTGTACAGCAGATATGGGCAATTACAGTGGGTATGGAAAGTATTCGGATCCTTATACATTTTTCACTCTTTGTTTCATTGCAGCCATTTGTTAAAATCTAAAAAGTTAATTTTATTTCTCATTACTGTACCCTCAGCACCCCATCTTGACAGAAAAAAACAGAAATGTAGAATTTTTTGCACATTTACTAAAAAAACTAGACTGAAATATCTCATGATCATCATAAGTATCCAGACCCTTTGCTCAGTATTGAGTAGAAGCACCCTTTTGAGCTAGTACAGCCATGAGTCTTCTTGGGAATGATGCAAAAAAATGTTCACACCTGGATTTGGGGATCCTCTGCCATTCTTCCTGGGAGATACTCTTCAGTTCTGTCAGGTTGAATGGTGAACATTGGTGGACAGCCACTTTCAGGTCTCTCCAGAGATGCTCAATTGGCTGTGCCGGTCAAGAATGGTCACAGAGTTGTTCCAATGCCACTCTTTAGTTATTTTAGCATGTGTGCTTAGGGCAGGCCCGGGCAATTATTTTAACCCGGGGGCCACATTGAGAGAAACAAATGTGTCTCGGGGCCGGTGAGTAATGATATACTGTACACACATACAAAAAACGAACAATTTCAATCAGAGCTAATAGTAGGAAATCATTTCAATATGTTATTAATATTGTTACAACACTATAGTCCAGTAAAATTATTCCCAGAGTTTGTAAACATTAACAAAAAAAACAAAAAAAATGATTTTGAGAAAATGAAGATATCAATCATATACTACAACTTACCTTAAAATCGACACCACCAATTTACAGACTGATCTGCCCTTCCTCTTCTGCCTGTACGTGTTTTGTACTGACTGGACAATGCTGACACACCAACAGTTGTTATATAATCCTCTTTCTAGATTCTTATTATTTCTACTTGTTAATTTCCTGTTAATAACTGCTTACTTTCTGCTGCAAAGTTGTTCAATCTACATGTCTTAAAGTTTATAAAGCACTTATTTATTGGTCTTGTTTCCAGCTAGGTTATCTTAGCTATTAGCATGCCTGCTCCTGGCTTTCTCTCTGTGTGTAACCTGTTTAGTCTCGTCCTCCAGTGATAATAAAACTTGATAATGATACTTTAATACTAAAAAATGCTAATTATTTGCTGTACTGGGGGTTATTCTTATTGGTTTAGAGGAGCGTCTCCACACTGTATGCAGACACATAATTAGCTGCTAGCCGCTTGTCAGCCAGAGAGGCTTTGCGTTTGTGATCGGCATTAAAAGGCATTAATCTGCAATGGCCGATCATGTACTTTTTCACAAAGCCAAAGTGGCCCAAATCA
The DNA here is from genome assembly GCF_033978785.1 of Entelurus aequoreus. Lineage (NCBI taxonomy): Eukaryota > Metazoa > Chordata > Actinopteri > Syngnathiformes > Syngnathidae > Entelurus > Entelurus aequoreus. The sequence goes on from NC_084733.1 coordinate 53,901,495, forward strand.
GATTTTTTTTAGATCGGATTTTTTCCAGCTGACTGTTTACACTGCAAGTAAAATGTGATTTTTATCAGACTCCAGTGCATACGCGCAAAGGCCCCAATGTGGCCCAAATGTGGCCTCAACGTCACTTGCATGCGCACTTCGATAAAGTGAAAACAAAGGAAGTTGACCGGGAGGAAGTCGCTACTACAACAAAATAAAATAAAATTCACAACACCTTAAAAATGAGTAATGCCAAAAGATCAGTTTTATAGTACTTTGGAGTGTTAAGACTGGCAAAAAAAACCAGATCTGTGTCACTTGAGGGCAAAAAAAAATCAGATTTGGTGTGCAGTGTAAACGGCGCCAAAAATCGTCCGATACCAGCTGGTAGCCGACCGATAGGCACATCCCTAATGAAATCTGTTAGCTACTTATGTTGTGTACTAAACATCTCAGAGCATTCTGAAAATACATTGGTATAATGAGTATGTTGTTTGCAGTATGTTGTGTTTTTGTTTGCAGTGACGCTTGATTTGCACATAAATAAAAATAGTTCTTAACTAGTTGAATTTCAAAACATATTTGTCTTACTTTTCATGTTTTTAACTCGCTTTTTTTTTCTCTCCCACGTTATTCCTCTCGCCTAAAGTGTCTATTGCAATTACATGCACATGCGTCATTGCCAATTATGCATATTAGATGATGACATCATCATCTCCATCTAATTAGAAGGAAAAACACATGCAATAAAAAATCCTGCTTTTACAAGAAAATAATAAGGCCCAGCTCTTATTGTAGTTGTAGCTTGCACCAGTGTTAACTGCACCATGTCATACTGAGATTAGTTTGTAATATTGTGATGCAGTTTAAGGCAACCAACATTTCAGAAACAAACCCCACCCTGCTGGAGTGCACTTTACACCAAAAATACAACCACAATAATAAGCACATATAATATGTTAAGTCAACTACAAAGTTGACCTTGGCTACAAGTGCAAGAACTTAACAAAAATATGCTTCATTGCAGAATCTGTTTAAATTCTGCGTGCGTCCCTGTGTCCAAACTGAGGGCAACCTGATGACAAAGCAAGGCCACTTCTTGATGGTGCAGTCAATAAATAGTACAGGGGGTGGAAAAGATGCTCTTGTCAGGGGGCAACCATTACTGCACTGCACTGCTTACACAGACACATGTCCCTTTTAGTCAATTGAGCAGGTTTATAAACAGACGACAAGGTGAAATATTGAAAAGTGCCGACTACCCAGCTATTAGGTTTTGTGCCATGAGGCCTTTTCAATCAAAACATGGCAATGGTAAGGGCAACTTAGATACAGAGGTGCCTCAACTTAAGAGTGCTTAAGAGTGCCCCAACTAAAAGTGTTCTGAGATAAGAGCTGTTTCTCGGCTCATTGTTATGCTTTAAGTTGCTAGCAGAAATTTGAGTTATAAGCATCCCCGCTATAAGTTGGTGTAGCAAATGTCACAGTGAAGCCCATAAGATCCGCCCAAAACGCTTTTCTACCTTCAAGGTACGCAAAGCGCTTTGACAGTATTTCCACATTTACCCATTCACACACACATTCACACACTGATGGCGGGAGCTGCCATGCAAGGCGCTAACCAGCAGCCATCAGTGGCAAAGGGTGAAGTGTCTTGCCCAAGGACACAATGGACGTGACTAGGAAGGTAGAAGGTGGGAATTGAACCCCAGTAACCAACAACACTTCGATTGCTGGCACAGCCACTCTATCAACTTCGCCACGCCGTCCCTACTCACTAGCATTAGCTTATAGCTAGAGATTAACAGAACTCTTTTTTTCCAAGCACGAGAAGAGAAGATGTAGTGAATGACAGTCATTCAATTAAAAAAAATTTAAAAATCATAAACATGACAATGTGACGTCAACTTGGCGAAGCAATTCAAGCGTATCACTGCTAGTCTATTCTGCATCGTACTGAAGAAAAGCTGCTGCTGCTGATGTGTTTGACAGAAGCAACTGGAAGGAGATACCGTATAAGTCCACTCTCCAATGTAAATGCTGTACATTATTATTACATTATTTCATACAACAATATAAGAAGTGTGTGCTACATGCTATCGTACTGTTTTTGATACAAGTTCTTTTTTATTCTCAAAAATAGGGGGGTGATTGATCGATATATCAATAGATTGATTTCAATTCCCAAAGTTCAAGTATATTGTTCTGTGCTCGGCAAGTTTGCCTTCCAGAAGATAGCTATCGATCCAAGATTGTTTTGATCTTGGAATGATACTCAAAAAAGGAAACAATTGGATTTAAGAACAGCAGACTGAAGTTTAGCACTTTTAAGAATAGGGACATTAAAGGTTAATTCTATTCGTCAGTCTGTGGAGTCATCAAAACAAAAATGTCGGATCACCAAATTGGTCGCGAAAGGTCGTAACAAAGGCAAAACCCACAAGACAATATAATTTATTACAACACAAAAACTTTCAGCACGATTGCAAAAGCCACAACAAAGACAAATGTCATCCATCCATCCATTTTCTACCGCTTGTCCCTTTTGGGGTTGCGGGGGGTACTGGAGCCTATCCCAGCTGCACTCGGGCGGAAGGCGGGGTACACCCTGGACAAATCGCCACCTAATAGCAGGGCCAACACAGATAGACAGACAACATACACACACTAGGTCCAATTTAGTGTTGCCAATCAACCAATCACCAGGTGCATGTCTTTGGAGGTAAGAAGGAAGCTGGAGTACCCGGAGGGAACCCATGTAGTCACGGGGAGAACATGCAAACCCCACACAGAAAGATCAAGCCCAGGACCTTGTTATTGTGAGACACACGCACTAACCCCTTTACCACCGTACAGACAAATGTCAGAACACAATAATATAAAGCCGCAAGATAACTATAAGATACAAAAGATGCAACCGGCACAACCGAAGTGACAGCAAGGGACCGACTTCCAGAACACAAGGAGAAGTAATTTAATCAGAAAATAAATAAAAACAAGAGATGGATTAAGGAGGCTATGGAAATTAAGGAGCGAGGAGCAAACACCATCAGCAGGGATGAGGGGGCATACATACAGTCGTGGTCAAAAGCTTACATACACTTGTAAAGAACATAATGTAATTGCTGTCTTGAGTTTCCAATAATTTCTACAACTCTTATTTTTTGTGATAAAGTGATGGGAGCACATACTTGTTTGTCACAAAAAACATTCATGAAGTTTGGTTGTTTTATTAATTTATTATGGGTCTACTGAAAATGTGACCAAATCTGCTGGGTCAAAAGTATACATACTGCAATGTTATACTTGGTTACATGTCTCTTGGCAAGTTTCAATACAATAAGGCGCTTTTGATAGCCATCCACAAGCTTCTGGCAAGCTTGTGGTTGAATTTTTGACCACTCCTCTTGACATTGGTGCAGTTCAGCTAAATTTGTTGGTTTTCTGACATGGACTTGTTTCTTCAGCATTGTCCACATTTTCTCAATGGGGTTTAAGCCAAGACTTTGGGAAGGTCATTCTAAAACCTTAATTTTAGCCTCATTTAGCCATTCCTTTCCCACTTTTGACGTGTGTTTGGGGTCATTGTCCTGTTGAAACACCCAACTGCACCCAAGACCCAACTTCCGGGCTGATGATTTTAGGTTGTACTGAAGAATTTGGAGGTCATCCTCCTTTTTCATTGTCCGATTTACTCTCAGTAAAGCACCAGTTCCATTGGCAGCAAAACAGTCCCAGAGCATAATACTACCACCACCATGCTTGACGGTAGGAATTGTGTTCCTGGAGTTATAGATCTCACCTTTTCCCCTCCAAACATATTGCTGGGTATTGTGGCCAAACAGCTCAATTTGTGTTTCATCTGACCACAGAACTTTCCTCCAGAAGGTCTTATCTTTTTCCATTTGATCAGTAGCAAACTTTAGACGAGCCTTAAGGTGTCGCATCTGGAGCAAGGGCTTCCTTCTTGCATGGTAGACCCTCTCAGTCCATGGCGATGCAAAACACGCTTGACTGTGGACACTGACACCTGTGTTCCAGCAGCTTCCAATGCATTGCAGACTTGCTTTTTGGTGGTTCTCAGTTGACTATTGATCATCCTGACCAAATTTCTCTCAGCAGCAGGTGATAGCTAGCTTTTTCTTCCTGATCGTGGCAGTGACAAAACAGTGCCACACACTTTATACTTATATACTTTATACTTATACTTATACATTGTCTGCACAGTTGCTCTTGGGACCTGAAGCTGCTTTGAAATGGCTCCAAGTGACTTTCCTGACTTGTTCAAGTCAATGATTAGTTTTTTCAGATCTGTACTGAGTTTCTTTGACTTTCCCATTGTCGCATTTGTAACCGAGTCTAATGACTGCATCACATGAGCCCTATTTAAATGGGCTCAGAGAAGTCAACAGGTGTCGTCAATCATAATCACTCACATGGAGTTAAGAGGCCATGCCATGAAGCTAATTTGATTTGATTGTAACTTTTCTACATCACCAAAATTGATAATGTATGTTGCTGTATGTATACTTTTGACCCAGCAAATGTGGTCACATTTTCAGTAGACCCATAATAAATTCATAAAAGAACCAAACTTCATGAATGTTTTTTGTGACAAACAAGTATGTGCTCCAATCACACTATCACAAAAAATAAGAGTTGTAGAAATTATTGAAAACTCAAGACAGCCATGACATTATGTCCTTCACAAGTGTATGTAAACTTTTGACCACAACTGTAGGAATGATGTTCGTCAAGGCGTAGAACAGAATACAGATATGGTCAGAACTTTATTCAGCAGTTAAATCTACTATTAAAATGTTGGAAACTGTACTTTTATTGAAAATTGCTTGAATATTATAAATGTGAGAAGAAAATGTTTACTCTTGTTAATTCAACCTAAAATGTTGGTTGCACTTCATTCAAATAAGATGTGAATGCATTGGCCATTATTTGTTGTTTAGTTGCTTGTATGTATCCATAATTCATTTATACCTACTTCCCTTACAAGAAATATCATAAATATAGGATACTTCACCTGCAGTGTCCAGTATCCAGTATTTATTTCACTGTAACATTGTTTGATTTTTTTTTGCTAAAAAGTTACTGAATCGATTTCAACTCACTGAATTGTTTCGTATCGTTTTGTTCTAAGAAAATTAGATTGTCCCTGAATCGTATCAGCAACCACAATTATCCAAACTAATGGTTGTTAAAACGAATCACTACATCCCTACTTAAAAGGCATGCTACATACAAGTGTGCTGTTTTGGGGCAAGCATTGATTAAATGTATTTGTATTTATATCAATGAGAAACGATTTGAGATAAAAGTGACTTTAATTAAGAGCTCAGTCGCAAAACCAGCTAACACATTTAGGTACTAACTACTGTATTATGACTTTAACACATTTATACTACTTTCCATCATTCACAAAAAAACATTTTTTTAACATTACTTTTATAGTGATCAGTATGAAATTGCATATCAATAAATTTGATTATCATGCAAATGTTTTCAAAACAATGAAATGCTCAGAAAGTTTTTGCAGTGCATTTGTAGAATAGCGTGAGAACCCATAACAATGTCACTCTCTGTGTAGTGAATCTATAGAAAATAATAGTTTCACGTATTGAATTAAATACTGCAATGGGTGAACTTTTTAGAGATGTTTAACTGTATTTATCTATCCATCGTGTTGTCATTCAACTTTACCATGACTGTGACGGTGGCTAAAAAGTTCCTTGCTCATCGACTAGATATCATAAATAACACAATTCCACACAGTCTGTGGATTTATCGACTGTTTTAAACGATGTTTGATGGCCAACATTTGAACAGCCAACATGCTAAAACATTAGAGAGGAGTAGTAAGCTTGTACTCACAACGTGTGTCCACAGACATTCACCATCAGTTTCAGCGAAGGGTTTCTGTATTTTGTTGTTTTGCACCTCGGACACCCTTGGTCGTCCATTGTTTGTCTCTTTCAGCAATACAAATGTGGAACCTGGACAGAAATAATAACAACTTGAAGGTTTCTCGTTTACATTTCCGGCGGCGATCTCTTGTGTTTCATTGCACTTGGTCCGGCTGGAAACGCAAGTGATTAGGTTCCGCTTTCATAACGAGAATGCCACAGTCAATGAAGGCCTGCTGGAAAATAGTACTGTTTCATATTTACAGAGACGCATTCAAGTCACATAATTTTGAAAGTTTTTTTTAAATAATCACAATCTGATTATCAACCAAATGCACAATCATAATTTCTAAGTGCTACGATTAGTTTAACAAGAAAAATAAATGTATAAATAAATATAGATAGTTTGTAATTATGTATATATGTGTAAAGTTAAAGTTAAAGTTAAAGTACCAATGATTGTCACACACACTAGGTGTGGTGAAATTTGTCCTCTGCATTTGACCCATCCCCTTGTTCACCCCCTGGGAGGTGAGGGGAGCAGTGGGCAGCAGCGGTGAATCATTTTGGTGATTTACATGATAACAACGCCACAATGACAGGGTATTATAATATATAGTTTATGTTTTATCTGTAAAATAATAATAAAAAATCAGGCCAAAACTGTTATTTATTTGTGGTCCAATACGCGCAATAGCACAATAATAACAGAACAGTAAATGTATTTGTACTTTACACATTTTGTTGTATTTTTAAGTACAATGATAATAAAGTTATATTCTGTTCTAATTCTTAATTTCAACTGAAACAATAGGAAGTATGATCAAATTCTAATATTATGTTTATCATTTTGGTAATATAAAACAAACACATTGTTGAATTCATACTTGAATTGTATATTACATTTAATAATATTAAAATGTAATTAAATCAAAATATATTTATAAAATAAAAACTAATGTGCACCACGCCTTCCGCCTGAATGCAGCTGCGATAGGCTCCAAAAGGGACAAGCGGTAGAAAATGGATGGATGGATGGATGGACAACTATTGTATTGGATTTCATTACACTGTACACTTTACTGAACATATTAATGAGAAGCTGTAGTCAAATGAGGAGTAAACAATCCAACTATTATTATGTAGCAATGAAAATATTTTTAAATATTATTTCACTTAAAAAAACACATACAGACATTTTCTGTTGTCAAAAAATAATTTGGGTATTTTCGTGTATGGGGGGGGATCAAACATTTTAGGTTGCTGTCCAGTCTCATGCAAAAATAAATAAGTTACTGGTTTCATGTGAAAGTCACTCCAATGACATATTCCACTTGATAGCTTATTCCCTTGGACTGGACTTTCCAAATGTGTCACAAACAGAAACCTTAGAGGATGCATTGGGGGCCACTTTGATACATTTTGTCCAATAAAGATGCTAAAACCAACCTAATATACAGGTCAATGTATGTTAATCTACCTGAATAGTAGATGTGTGTTACACAGTGACAAATAGTTTGTTAGTGTAGTGTCTAATGATACATATTTTTAACAATTAATACACTTCATTTCTAGAATATGCTGAGCGTACAGGTGACGCTCCGGCGCTATAAACAAAGAAATGATACCAAACCAAAAAGACATAAACACCATAAAGCAACTGCAACAGGAGAATGCAGCAAATTAAAGATACTAAAATCACATGTTGCAAGATCAAAAACTAATGTTCAGGAAAAATGCTGCAAATGCTCCAAACACACCAAAACCCCAACAACAGTATGAGAAATGTTGCAAATTCTTGTAACAAAATGGAAGTTATAGCCATGATTCCACGGAGCTAAATGTCTGTTTCTAAAGTCGAGTGTGAGGAAATTTTAGTTCATCTTTTAAAAAGGGATAATAAAAAATAATATTTGTCTTGTTGTCTTTATCAGACCACAATATTTGTCATTATAGATCACATTAATTACTTACTGTACATCACGTAGGACTCACCTGTATGGTAGTTTGACCAACTTTACGTTATGATCAGTAAACTTGCAGTGTTTCTCTCAAACAGTTGTTTTGTGTGTGCCATATGACATTTTACCACAAACATATTACTAGCCCATTCCTGCTCCGTCGCTGATAAGAATATGTCAGCTTTCCGCAGACACTCCCATTGGCCTCCGTGTCTCGCAGCGTTTGCTGGTCTTGTAAATGGTTGAACCAAATCCTGGTTGAGGGTGTGACGCAAAAGAAAGATATGCAAATGTATGTTAAATGTGTTATTCGCCCACAAAATTACATCATTGAACAATTTATTTTCTGAACAGGTATACAAATCGAGTTTGGATTTTTGGATAATGGGGCAGGAGGGGCCTCAAATAAGTCTTTAGGTTTTGGAAGTTTGCAGGATTTTTCTTTCTGATTTGGCCGATTGCAGTATTTTTACTTTGCAGCATTTTCCCGCAGAGCATTAGTGTTACGTAGGCGTCTTTGTCCCCATCGGCCACCGTAGAGGGCCAGTTGGGAAAACAGGCTGCAGGCGAAACTGTGCATTGGACACCCGGCCCTGCCTTATAGGAAGTCCCAGTTTAGCCTAAAGCAGGGGTGTCCAAAGTGCGGCCCGGGGGCCATTTGCAGCCCGCAGGTAATTTTTTAACGGCCCCATGGCACATTCTAAAAATACGATGAAAAAAAAACATAAAAAGTGGTATAAAAGAGCAAACAGGTGAAATGTAACAAGAAAATGTTGCATTATTTACTCTAATAACACAAAGCTGCCATGCAGGCTGTTTCTTTCTTTAAAAAATAATAATGAATCAAAATCAATGTCATTATGAATTATTGACCTATTCAAGGCTCCATTTACTTCACATTAAATATTCCACTTTGAGATATTTTGGGGGGAAAATGTTGCATATTTTTTGGTTGCCATTTAAAAAACAAAGTTTTTTAAAGAAGGGCCTAAAACGAACAAACAAAAAACACAAACAACAATAAAACTTATAATTGACGGATAGATCTGAAGTTGATCTTGAGACTATTGTGGTAAAAGTAAAAAAAAATTTGGATTTATTTTTTAAAACTTTACTGAGCAGTACCCTTTTGGATCCCCAATAATTTTAGTGGGACTTTTTTTTTTTTAAGTGTCATTGCTGAAAAAAATAATTAATTGAAATCAATGTTGTTATGAGTTATTGACCTTTTTAAGACTCCAATTATTATATAATCTCAAATATTCCACTTTAAAATTTTATTGGGGGAAAATATTGCATATTTTGTGTTTTTTTCCATTAAAAAAACACGGTTTTCCTTGACAAAAATGGCATACAACTTAAATCTTTAAAAGCGTTATATTGACAGATAGACCTAATGTTGATCTAGAGATTTAAACCTTGAATAATAATAATAATAATAATACTAAATAATGAAACATTTGTAATATATTTTTTGACCAAAACCTTTTGGGGTCCCCGGGATCAAGTCTGAGTGGAGGCCTAAATGTATATTTTTTTATACATATATTGTATTGTTTTTTAAAATAAAAAATATAAAAATGGCCCCCGCTTGCTTTGATTTTTCAGTGTGCGGCCCTCAGTGGAAAAAGTTTGGACACCCCTGGCCTAAAGCCACCTCCTCGAACCGCTCATTCCCACGGTCGTGGAAGTGCTCACCTAGCACAGGTTGCACAGGTGAGCAAAGTGTTGGACGGCGGAGCTTGCATGACTGACAGCTGGAGAGCAAACACTGAAGTCTGGATCATCGTCGCTCCTCCCACCTGGGGGCCCCGGGCGACCAATAGCGTGGCTCTCCAGCGCTAAACCTCAGCGTGTCTTCTTCCACTTGCAGTCTGCGTGGAGTAAAAAGTCACGTTGGGAGGCTGTGGGGGAAGAGAGAGAGGGAGAAGTATCTACTTTCAACTGCTGTCAGATATCCGATCGCCTTCGCATGGCGAGGAGGTAACCTGATCGAGTTGGGAGGAGTGACTCAACCAGGGAAGCCTTCAGCAACAAAAAAATGTCTTCTTCTTCTGCCGGAGAAGTCACCGCAGCAAATTCCACCAAGAGGGAAAATGTGAAGGAGGTCGACAAGCGGGAGTGCATCAAGCTTGTGGCGTTGGAGGCGGCCGAGTTGTCCATGGAGCGAGCGGCGCCCAACGCGGACGCGGTGCGCACGGAGCTGCTGATGAGCGCCGCCTCCTCGCTGGCTTTCTCCCCGGAGCAAGTGGCGTGCGTGTGCGAGGCGCTGCAGCAGGGGGGCAACGTGGACCGCCTGGCCCGGTTCCTCTGGTCCCTGCCCCAGAGTGAGCTGCTGCGCGGCAACGAAAGCATCCTCAAAGCGCAATCCCTCGTCGCCTTCCACCAGGCGCGCTACCAGGAGCTCTACAGTATTTTGGAGAACCACAGCTTCAGCCCGTCGAACCACACCTTCCTGCAGGATCTGTGGTACAAGGCCCGGTACACCGAGGCGGAGAAGGCGCGGGGGAGACCCCTAGGCGCCGTGGACAAGTACCGGATCCGGAGAAAGTACCCTCTCCCCAGGACTATCTGGGATGGCGAGGAGACGGTGTACTGCTTCAAGGAGAGGTCCCGGAACGCACTGAAGGACCTGTACAATCAGAACCGGTACCCCTCTCCGGCCGAGAAGCGCAATCTGGCCAAGATTACTGGACTCTCTTTGACCCAGGTCAGCAACTGGTTCAAGAACAGGCGGCAGAGAGACAGAAACCCTTCTGAGGCGCAGTCCAAAAGGTGAGGCCGAACCCTGCTTGTATTGATTATTTGTGCGTAAAAAACCCAATATGGTTTATTTATCTCTTTGTCGCCGGAAACTCTCTGTTTTGTTCACAATCCCGCCTCATATGGCATAATGCGTCGCTATCAAATAATAATGTATAAAACGAGTACATTATTTAAAAGTGTGGAGCACGTTTGTTGTGTTTTGAAATATGAAGCTTGTTGCCATTCAGCTCGGGTTTCAAGCCTGTTAGTGCTTATAGGCATGGAAACCAACGAGATAACACTCTCACGCACACTTTATACTGTCACAAGGACGAGGAAACACTTTTCATTCAATCATTTCCATACAGACTTGTACGCATGCGTGTGGCTCATAAGTCAACATTCATATTATTTATTCACTGAATGCTATTGCTTGCTTTTGTGTCTCCCTCTTGTGTGTGTGTGTGTGTGTGTGTGTGTGTGTGTGTGTGTGTGTGTGTGTGTGTGTGTGTGTGTGTGTGTGTGTGTGTGTGTGTGTGTGTGTGTGCATAAATGTGTATGAGTGTGTGTGCATGCATGTGTATGAGAACAAAGCTGACACACCTGGTGGAGGTGACCCCCCTCTCTCAAACAGTATTAAATATGGCTGCTATTACATGATAATATATTCTTTGTACATGAAACCACACTTGTGTAGCCTGTTGCTGGAGAAGGGGGGGGGGGGGGGGGGGGTTAAGGGAGTTGCCCCCCTCCCCTTTTTTTGTGCTGTGAATAGGGTGGTGGTGCAGCTGTTAGAATCAGTCTTAAGACGGCAGGTTACAAGGCAAGTAGGCCTTACGCATCATTAAAAATTTGATTTTTTTTTTTTTAAATCTAAACCAAGGCCAAGGCTTATTGAGCATTGAAATATTTGTTTTTTAATGTGTTGTTCGATAGAAATTGAAAAGGCCAAGAACCGTTTGAAGCCATTTGTTTTCCGCTTTTATCACAGAGCAGAATTTATTGCGGCCAAATGGTTGCACGCTTGTTGACGCTGGTCGTCTCTCCATGAGGTAGAGGCATTCCCGAGCACAGCCTGCTCTTCAAAGCTGTGTAGCCTCATAACACAGCAACAAATGTGACCCATGACAAACTCCTACATGCGAATGGAAAGAGATCAAAGTCAAACATGAACAAATAATTTGAACTGACTTTTCCCAATACAAAAGCTTCCATCAAATGTTTGGACACACCTTCTCATTCAACGTCATGACAAAATGTGTCCAAACCTGTGACTTTTGTACTCTTCAAATGCAAGAAAATGCATATTTTCTCATATATGATTTGATATCCATTCACGTGTCGCTGCCTTTCCCTGCAGTGAGTCTGATGGCAACCACAGCACAGAGGATGAGTCCACCAAAGGTCAAGAGGAGTTGTCACCCAGGCCCCTCTCCAACTCCTCAGATGGCGTGATCACTCACAGCAGCCTTCCAATTCAAACAGGGCCTCTGGACAGCGGGGTTGTCATCCAGCAAATTGGGGACATCAAAATGACCCCTGGATCCAACAGCGGGGGGCTCTACAACAGAAGCCTGGTCACCGATAGCCCCTCCTCGGCTGTGTTTCACAACGGAGGCTCGTCTTACCTCCACTCACCTGGGAACATCCTCTTTAACGGGCTCAATTTGGGCCTCCAGCCGTTGGCCTTCAACACTCTGAGGCCGTCCGGCGGCGTGCTGCTGGGCGGCTCTGGAATGGACATGCAGGAGAAAGGACTGGGAGGCTCTGCAGAGGACTCGGCCCTGCACTACCCCTCTTCCTATTCGGGCTGTGTGAACGGAGGGCAGGTGAAGCTGGAGGGGGTTCACAGCATGGCCGGCCAGAACGGAGGATCCTCCGTGTTGACCTTCAGCTCCTCGCTGGGTGGCTACAGCCTGGTACAGGTACCCACCGGAGTCTCGGACGGTGACGGAAGCTCAATGCTTAACAGCGATGTCAGCCTTCCTTCCCTGCAGCTCTCTTCTGTGTCCTCGTCCTCGTCCATTGCACAAGGTTGGTTTTGAAGTTCATATGACAAATAATGTCAATATTGTCTGAGCACATCACGCTTTAAATACTGCGGCTTCATCAAATGGCAGATTTTTTAAAATGTTTTTTTAGCACAGGTTTAAGACTCGTGTTAAGTTGCCCCTCCTCATCTTGTCCAAATCTACCCAAACCTGTTTCATACGTTTTTTTTTCAGCTATTAACTTTGTAATTTTTTTTATGTTATTGACGTGTAATTAACCATAACTAAACCCTTACTATGTCAAAATCTCCCCAAACGTGACCCATTTGATTGTGCTACGTTTGTGCCGCAAAGATTTTCGTTTGTGCCGTTACAGTTTTTAAGTTACTAAAGTTTTATGGTGTAATTGGTATTTAAGTGTTATTGTTCATAACCAAACCTCCAACCATGTCAAAATCTCCCCAAACTTGACCCATTCATTTGTGCTTGTTTGTGTTGCAAAAATGTTTGGTCTAACTATTAAACATTTTAAGTTATTAAGAACTTATAATAATAACCAAGTTGTAGCGACATTATTATTGTTCGTTTTGGTCCAGCTGGTCGGGGACGTTTTTTCAAGTTCACTTTGAGTATGCACGGCATCTTTTTCCACATAGCTTAGCTCCAAGTCATATTTTATACCCACAAGTCACAGCAACCTCTCTCGGCTTCCGTCTGCTCCAACATTTCACCCTCTGTTCGTGTTCACTTCTATTAGCAGAAGTTCATCCTCTGTATATTCAGCTTCAAAAAGATAAGGTTGTGAATCCTCATTTGTCCAAAAATAGTTGTCTTTGTTGTGTGTTACCAAGTCTATTACAACACACTCACGTTTGTTTCCGTAAATTGGAAGTGCGCTGCTATGGAAACGGAAACAAATGCGCTGAGGAAAGAAGTTCCAGTAACGCATAAAATGACCAAAATATGGTAAATATTGAACATATTGTTATAAATGTGTCTGTTACTACATTATATATATATCCTTGCAGTGTTTATATAAAACGTTGATGGAGGGTTTTGATTTGAATTTTTGCAGCACAAATGAGCACAAAGAAAGTGTGTGTGTGGGGGGGGGGGGGGGGGGGGGCTAAACGAAACAAAACAATAATAACTTAAGAATGATTGGGGACATTTTGACATAGGTATGGTTTAGTCATGGTTTATTACATGTTAATAACATTAACAAATAATAAAATGTTAATAACTTAAAAATCCAAACAGCACAAACAAAAACATTTGCAGCACAGAACAGCACAAACGTAGCACAAACGATTGAGAAAAGTTTGGGAAGATTTGGACATGGTGGCGGGGCCCAACTTCACACAGGTGAATCACAAAATGTTAATAACTTAAAAACTATAATAGTTCGACCAAAATGTTTGCAGCAAAACTATGATAGTTCGGCAAAAACATTTGCAGCACAAACATAGTTGTGTGAATTGTGAAGTGAATTATATTTACATAGCGCTTTTCTCAAGTGACTCAAAGCGCTTTACATCGTGAAACCCAATATCTAAGTAAAATTTTTAAACCAATGTGGGTGGCACTGGGAGCAGGTGGGTAAAGTGTCTTGCCCAAGGACACAACGGCAGTGACTAGGATGGCGGAAGCGGGGATCGAACCGGCAACCCTGAAGTTGCTGGCATGGCTGCTCTACCAACCGAGCTGTATCGCCCTAAACCAGTACCAGAATGGTTTGGGGAGGTTTTTATAAGGTGGGGCGGCTGGTTATAAATATTAAAACATGAATAACTTAAAAACTATGATGAGTAGACAAAACATTTTTGGCAGCACAAATGTAGAACAATCGACTGGAACAACTTTGGGGTGATTTGGACAAGGTTGGGGGGGGGCTGGATGCCATCACAAGTCAGAAAATGTATTTTATAATAACTTAAAAACTGCAACAGCGCAAACGTAGCACAAACGATTGAGACAAGTTTGAGATTTGGACAAGGTGGGAAGGACAGGAGGCCCACTTCACACAGGTTAAATAATGCATTTTCAAGCACAAAAGTGGCTAAATGAAGTGAAAATATCAAAATTACAGTAGTGTTTGGAGTCTACATAAGACCAAACCAATCAGAGCGCAACGTTCAGTATTGTAGCCACTGATTGGCTCAGCCTGAGGCAGCATTACTATATTAGATTAAAGGGGTCATATTATGACGCATCCTTGTGGTCTACATAACATATAATTGTGGTACTTTGATCAAAATGTTGCATAGATTTTTTTTACAAACCATATTGAAGCAGCTTTCTGGTTTCAGAATGCACAGTTTTGTGGGCGGAATATTTATATACCAGAGTCCTCCAACAGTTCAAGCCCCCTTAGACTGCGTCTCCACCCTGTTAACCATGTACTTGTAGTTTTTTGCGCTTGCATATTGAGTCTACAAGTCTACTGACAGATATAAGTTAGTACAGTACGCTACTTTTTTATTAGAAATTGCAGCAGCGGAGCATTTTATAATGCAAGTGCATGTACAAGCCACAACAAGAGGATAGAGAAAAATAGAGAAGTTATTGACGACAACTTTGGACTACAACTGAATAAAAATGGCAGACTGACTAAGATCTTCGGGTAAACCTCTACTATTTATGGAGCTATCGCTGATGTCACTATGACAAAAATGTTACAATTGTGGTCAAAGTGTTTTATTAATATCTCTTTCATGTCTCTGAAGTTTGGATTCACATTTTTGGGAGTTATGGGGATCCCAAATACACAGAAACAGGAACCAACAGGAAAGGAAAGTTGGTTTTGCAAAATATGACCCCTTTAAATTATGTAGCGTTTCAAATGTCATAAACAGATTTGTATGCTCTAACAATGAAAATATTCTATTTAAAATCAACGGTTTGTACTTTGCAAAAAGTCGCAGTAATGTTTGGAACCAATTAACCGTGACAAACAAGGGTTTACTGCATACAGCAAAATTAAACCCATATGGGAAATATAAATGGGGTTGTGTGGCTCAAATGGTAGAGCAGTCATCCAGAAACTTCAGGGTTCCTGGTACAAATCCAGCTTCCGCTGTCTTAGTCACTGCCGTTGTGTCCTTGGGAAAGAAACTTCACCCACACCGGTATGAGGGACTACAGAAGGATTCAGAAACTATGCTGTAATCTGAATCATTCATACAGTCCTTACAACAGATTGTCCTAAATAAATACATTTAAAAACATCAACAGAAACACTGAAATGGTCAGTGCAGACTTATGACTCATAGCTATACTGTCTTGGGCTACACAAGACAAGTAAACGACAACATACTGTACGTAAATGAGGGTGAATGGTGGTCCTTTGTCACCATCAGTCATCATCACGGTGCTCTTGATCTCCAAAGCTGAGGGAGGAGAGAAACAAGGTTAGGGCAATCAGACGCCATGGGAAGCACAAAGAGGGAACAACGAAAACGCCATTCCAGCACTTAGTTTGACATTGCACATGCATGCAGAGAGAGTGGGTGAATTGGAAGGAAAAACAGAACATGCAGCTTGCTGTTGAGGCACCACAGGCTCAGGCTACAACAACACAATGTGTGCAAGACACACAACTTGTGTATAATATGAGAAGTGAGGAGGGATTTACTGTGTATTGATGCGTCTTGGTCTGACCACAGGTACAATACCTCTGAGCGATGTTGCAGTCAGCTCTGCCAGTGAAGACTCCTTCCAGCAGCAGGACAAGCTGAGCATGGCCTCCCTGCACCACAACACCGTCCTCTACAGTATGAGCAACGTCGGAGAAGTCAAGAAGGAGCCTCTGGAGGGAGGCGTCTACTCCTCGTACCACCACGGGCTCCACCTGGACCCGAGTGGGCAGATCAGCTACTCCACCCCTGGTTCCGAAGAGGCTCCGTCCACACAGGTTCCGATATCCGCCACCGGAGAGGTCCCCGTCGTCACTGCATCCCATCCTGAAGTGTACACCACCCTCACCGTCAGCACGCCGCTGATGGCCCAAACGAACCCAAGCAGCCACCACCTGCAGCCCACCGAGTACCACGACGTCAGGCCCTCGCACCTGATGGCCGCCTGCATGACCGGTGATTACATGAGCCTGTCGGAGAACAAGGCAGACGGCTCGGGCCCGACAGGTGTGACTGAAATGGTGCGGGCCATGTGTGGCGACATGGAGCCTGCGGAGGGGAAGGAGTTAGCCAAACTACAGACAGTGCAGATGGATGAGGACATGGCTGACCTTTAACCTTAAAGCAAAAAGCACTCATGTTCATGCAAGCAGTGATATGATGACACTTTTGTGTGTGAGTGTGTGTGTGCTTGTGTGTGTGTGTGTGTGCATTTTTTTTTACCATTCATTTCTTGTAACTGTTAAATTATTTGAAGATGCACTCTAAAGAGAGAGAAGGCCTGGACATTTATACAAAAAAACATGAACGTCCACACATTGTGAAAGTTGCGTTGGAGCCGTGTTCAAAAGACAACACCTGCTACTTCCTGTTGAGTGGACTTGATTTGCCGAAGCAGGTGCTAGCATGCCGCAAGTCACGTGACCAGGATGTTCCTCCAAACTAAATGCGTCATCTGGGTCAAAGCAAAAAGGTCATCGGGGAAGAGGGGGAGTGTGTCTGTGTGAGCGGGACGGTTTTTACTGAAGGACTGCACGCATGTACACACAATAAGTCGCTCAAAACACAAAAGCTGCTAATTTCGGACAAGTGCCCTTCAGTAAGCACCTTAAATTGCCTGAATGTACCCTTTTTCTTAAAGGGGCGGGGGGCATTTGCACTACCATAATGACACTCCGGGCTGGTTTGACAAGCCTCGACAAATGCGCATGTTTCAACAGTGAATGCTATTTTCAAGCCTCGTCGTCAAATCGAATCAAAAGGTCACACTGCAGGGTCACATGTCGCTCATATGTTGTTTATAACGCGGCAGCTATGTTAAATAGGTGTGATGATGCTATACGCTCTATCGTTTTTCGTTTTAACGTGCCTCTGCACAGTCAAACACCGACACTGTAAAAATTTACCAGGATTTTACAGTATTTAACAGTATTTTTTTAAATGTACTGTAACATTACAACAAATGACTGTAATAGTTGAGAAATCTTTATATTTCGAAACAATAAATTGCTATTTCCCAGTAAAATACTGTAATCATAGTCCTTTGTAACATCACAACAAATGACTGTATATTAAGACAAATTTGTCTCGCAAGAGGTTCCGTAGACTACGCTGCACACGTTTATACAGTGAGTGGCGGTATGCTGTTAAACCGAGAGAGAAGTGAGCTATAAAAATACATTTGTGAAGTTACAGCTTATAGTTGTAGATTTGTTGTAATGATCTATATGATTACAATGGTCAAGTGTTAGCATTTAGCTCTAACTTTTTTGTAATTACCGTAAAATCACAGCTTTGCAATTACAGTTAATTACTGTAAAGATATTTCACAGTAAATTGCTGTAAATGTTACTGTTAAAGTAATGCAACTATTGACTGGTAATTTGCTGTAAATTTACAATGTACATTTTTACAGTGTATGGTGAGAACAAAAAGGGACAAAAGGTTTTTTTAAACAGAGGCGTCAGTGTGATTTTTTTCTTTGCATCAGAAGGTTATGGATATGTTGCTTTTTTTTTTACATAGTGAATAACACTGAAGCTGTGCTCACTGAAGGCAATAACAGCTCAGATTCAGAGATTTACCGCCACCTCCACCACTGCTGTCACAGGAATATTTGTTGGGTGTCAAATTAGGAAGAGACAAGAGAATGTGGAGGCCATTTGTCAAGCGGGTCATGTACTTTTTTTTAACCACAGGAGCCTCATTCTCCCCGTCTTACATGACCATAA
The DNA here is from genome assembly GCF_033978785.1 of Entelurus aequoreus. Lineage (NCBI taxonomy): Eukaryota > Metazoa > Chordata > Actinopteri > Syngnathiformes > Syngnathidae > Entelurus > Entelurus aequoreus. The sequence continues at coordinate 53,919,955 of NC_084733.1, forward strand.
TAGCGCATTTCAGCCTTGCGGCCAACTCACAGCATTCATATCTCTGAATGCATCACACTTTTTCTTATACCCTACTTCAGTGCTTTAACATCATATACCAACTGTTTATGATGGGCAGATGTTTTTTTTGTGTTAAACTTAGTTTGACCTGTATGTTTGTTATCTGAAATTATGTGAATGTATTTTTCTAAATCTCCATATTGCAATAAATGTTTATATTTATAAAAACAGGTAAATGCATTTTTTGCATCTTTGGTGTGTGTATATGAGCGACATATGTCTTTATGACAGACACATGTGTCTTCCTCCCCATTTAAGTAGCCAAAGATGAAGGGGGGGGGGGGGGGGGGGCGCAATGGTGGGGCGAGCATTGCTGCTGCAAAACCTGCATGATCGTTTGCACATGCCGGGCAACCTGGACTTCATTAGCCCTCCTTTTCTCATCTCAGCCCCTGTAATTCAAATAAACAGCAATGAGATTTCCAGAGGTAAAGCCTTTTGGGGTGGGGGGTCTTCAGCTCTATGCAGCCCCATCCAAAGGCCCTTCTTCCCTTGAGCGAAGGCCAAAGATTCCCTCCCCCCCACCATCCCGCTCCCCTTCACTCCTCCTCTGCTCCCGACATGTGGAAGAATGAATCTGAGGTGCTGTCACTCACAGACACTGAGCTCCTCAACTCTTCACATGGCTTGAGGGGATTGTCAGTAAATGCACAAGTTCCCACCGAATGTGTGTGTCCACTCTGTGGGAGCCCGACCGAGTCAACATAGAGATATAGGAAAGAGGCCAGGTTTGACAAGTGGACAAACCATGGAGGTGTTTACTATTTTACTTTGAGCGGAAAAGATTTACCAGGATTTCACAGTATATTTTCACAGTAAAATACGGTGATCAAAATGTACTGTAATACTACAGCAAATTACTGTAAATTCAATCTGATCTGTCTCCTAAGGCTTCGTGTAGCACACTCCTGTCCAGTAAGTATTCTGTTAAACTAAGAGAGTAGTTAGGGGTGTAACGATTGATTGATATATCGATAGACCGATTAATAATCCTAAATTTTAAGTACAGTACATTGATCTGTGCTCTGCAAGTTGGAATTACGGCAGATAGGTATCAATACAACATCGATTTAAAAGACTACACCGTTAAAACTAAGGCAAGACATTGAATAGTAACAGTAAAACACCGTAAAATAAAAAATAGCTTATCACAGTAGCAAATGCAGTAGATTCCTGCAAACCAAGAAACCGTAGATAACCCAAATTACTATGGTTTTAATACGTAGAAAACACATGACTTTACTGTGAAAATATATATTTTTTAAAAAGGATAAATTATTTGTAAATACTGTTATGTCACACGGATGCAAATATTCAAAAATGTACGATATTATTCTAAATCAAAGATTTTTCAGATTGTACATTTAAATTTACAGCATACCTAAGTGGTTTTAGGAGTTTGTCTAGTCTAGTTAACTTTTGGCTAACAACATGTTTTCTTGTATTTTTGTGGCAAGTAGTTTCAGACATTGTGCTTCATTGTAAACTGCGTGTTTAAGTGTGTTGGGAATTGGTTGCAAGCAGCTATTTACTAGATACGGAGCATTGAATGCTAACTTTTAACAGCTCACTTGAAGGAAAATATTGCGGAAGGCCATGTTGTGCGTTGTCCAGTGAAAACTTGTACAAATATTTTCAAGTTAAAATCCTCATGTACCGCTCACGTGGCTCTGAAACACAGGCATTTTGCAGATACTAGTATTGGTGACAGGGCAGCACGATGGTGCTGTTTTTAGCATTCAGGCCTCACAGTGAGAAGGTCCTGTGTTCGATTACCAGGCTATGGGTCTTTGTGTGTGGAGTTTGCATGTTCTCCCTGTGACTCTAAGGGTTCTCTCTCAGTACTCCAGCTTCCTCCCAAGACATGCATCTGGGGATAGGCTGATTGGCAACACTGAAATTGGCCCTAATTTGTTTTACAGTGAATTTGTGGCAACCACAGCTGCCAGTATTTTACTGTAAATTCTATAGGGTTTTTTTTGTAAACAGGTTAACAATATATACTTTTTTTCCCATATTAATTTACCATAAGCAAAAACAGTTATCAACATCGACATACCGTAATGTCCTATACATCGTGACTATATTTTTTACGGTGAATTCCTGAGAACCACAGCTTCCGGTATTTGACCTGAAACTGTGCATATTTTTTTTACGGTGTAGAAAAAATAAAGCATTGGATTTGTGAAAGGCAGACTTTATAATGAAGTTTAGCACTTGTAATGATAAGGACGTTAAACATTGAGTCTGTCTGCCCATCTGTGGCGTCATCAAAACAAAAATGGCAGATACCTATGGTGGTCGAGAAGGGTCATACTATGGGTCAAATGCAGAGAATAATTTCGCCACACCTAGTGTATGTGTGACAATCATTAACTTTAACTAAATGCTAACACCACAAGACAATATAATTAATTACAACACAACAACTTTCAGCTACAGCACGATTGCAAAAGCCACAACAAATAAAAACGACAGAACACAATAATATTAAGCCACAACTTAACTTTAAACCACAAAGGATGCGATGGACAAACGAACTAGGTTGAAACGGAAGGTTAAAAACAGTGTCATGAACATAGTATATTAGTGGTATTAAACAAGTAAAAAAAAATAAAAAATGTTTTATTACTGAACTTTGTTCAATACACCCTTGGCCATTTGGTCCATGTGTCACCAAAAATGTTCTATTGTCACTTCCGTTCTGTCTTTAAAATGTTCTGTGTTTATTAAAAGAAGAGTTGAGACATAACAACAGGAAACTTCACCTGCAGTGTCCAGTATCCAGTATTTATTTCACAGTGACACTGGTTGATTTTTTTTTTGCTAAAAAGTTACTGAATCAATTTCACCTCCCTGAAACGTTGCGCATCGTATCGTTCTAAGAAACTAATATTGTCCTTGAATCATATCGGCCACCACAAATTCTAAATTAAATATAATCGTTACACCCCTAGTAATTATCTATATGTCAAATGATAATTTTTAAAAATCCGATTAATCACACTTTGGAATTTGGATTATTCATGATTAATCACAGTTTATTACTCGCCGGCATAATTTAAATTAAGTGAAAAAAGACCCCAAATTCAGACACATTACTAGCAGAATGTCATCTAGGAACATTCTTTAAAATGTGTTATTTGAATGCGTTACATTTATTTGTTCAAAACTCTAGCACTTTTATCTGTATTCAGACAGGGTGTAGTTGGAGGTGAAATTAGCCAGTGAGTGCACCAGCCCGTCTCATCACTCATCTTTGCACTGATGTATGCATGGACCTGACCACTGGTCGTATAACAACCTGCTCTCTGCCTTTCAGGTGACCATCCAGGGTTGAGATAAAGGAGCATGTATGATCAAATTAAATTGCGTGATTAATCTAAGTGTATTCATAATCAATGCAAGCATTTTTTGTAATTAAACACATTAGTTAACTCAATATTTTTGACAGCCTTAATGGAAATATATTTGTGATTAACTAAAAATGACACATTTGAAGATATATTTAGTTGTTACTTAGTTACCGTAAACAACACAGCTCTGCAGTTACAGTGTATTTCTGTAAAGATGTTTCACAGTAATTTACTGTAAATGTTACTGTGAAAGTAATGCAATTAATAGCCAGTAATTTGCTGTGAATTCACAATGAACATTTTCACAGTGTATCCTTAGTCTGTCTGCGGCGGATTATTGGCATTCTGGCCAACGGATGTGATCGAACTGATGCACATAAACAGAGCCTGTTTGTCTGTACTCAAAGGCAGAAAGAGGGAGCGAGACAAATGGTGAGTCAAGCAGGAAGGGAGGGTGAGGTCGGGATAAAGTTACCTGTGCACAGGTGACCTCGTCGCCATGGGCAGTGGATTAGCTGATTGTTAGGTATCGGGTGACCCCCCCTCCTGCAATATTGAGGAGGCTGAAAACAGCTTTGTTGTATTGGCCCGAACAATATCCCATTTGCAGCAAGCAGGAGGCCATGCAGGGCTCAGTCTCACGAAGAGGAAGAGGTGCTGCAGAAAAGAAGCATAATCATTGACTCAAAGAGCAGCGAGTTTTCATGAATATTGTTTTGTCCATATTTTTAAAACAGTGAAGGGTAAAAGGGAAAGAAAAAGAGGCAGGGAACCCCTCCAGAACCCTGGCCTTATTAAAAACACTGACCTCTGATCTTTCAGATGCTTTCAAAGCTGACATTTAATGCGGCGCAGCAGACTGCAAGCCATATGTAACATGACCTGGGGAGCACGGTACTCCGCGGCTCCACGTCCCACTAATGAGAGGGCAGGGGTCGGCGGGTACCAGCCTGGTTCGTTACAGACCCACCACTATAGGACGCTCCCCGCTGCTCCCGGGCAGATGCAAAGTTTAGCTCTCCCCAGGCCTGTTTGTAGGAATAATATACCGTGGAATATTTCAAAGGTATGTGGGAAAGATGCAGTAGTATACCTTCCAGCTGATGGGACAGGAAAGGGGGAAGCAGACAGACACACAGGAGTTACTTGGAGTGGAGTGAAAGTATTGTCTTGGCGCCCCCTCCCTGCCAGAATGCACACATGTATGAGGACCACATCTATTCCTTGATATACTTATCAACCTGCGCAACGTATTTATTCCTGCAATCCTGCACCCCTTAAAAACACCCCACCCCCCTTTCCCCTAACAAAATACTTAGCTTGTGGTGTGTTTACGGACCGCAGGGCAGTAAACGCGCAGGCTGTAATTGCAATGCATTTGTAGAATCGGCCCTCTGGAGGAAATGCGTAATGATTTTGATGGGGGGTCGAAGCCCAGCACACTTGTAGCAGGTCTAATTTTCCAACATGACAGGAAACTCTGTTAAGCTGATAATTGCAGCTCCAATTTCATTTAACTCACTCATGTCAACAAGTTGTGTGTTGTGTTTGGGGGAGAAGGGCCTGCCATTTTATTAGGAACATGCAGGACTCTCAACCAAGGACTATTGACACCATTAATTGATTCGTCAATTAATATCAAGGGCACGTGTTTTGTTGGCCGCTAATATAATACTGTATTAAATTGTTTGTTTTTTTAAATTCTTCTTCCCATAATACATGAGTAAAGAAAGTCACACAAAAGAATCCCCTGCAGGACTTTATCTGCCCAATTTAAACAGCATCAGCGTTGTTCCACTGCAGTGCAGCTGAAATAGCACTTTGGATTTAGATGGAGTGAAAACCATCTGTGGGCCATTTCACTTTTCCTCCATATTTTACAAACATAAACCCTCCAATAACGGCAACGCTTTTGATGGTGACATTTTTATGAAGCGTGCACTTGTGTGTTCCCAGTCGAGCCTCTCTCTTGTTTTCCCTCGACTCGACTGAAAGGTAGCGTTTCACTTGGTTTCCATGGCAACGCCGAGTGCCACCAATTGCCTCGTTGGGGTGTAATTAATACATTTGGATCATTTAACAGGACGTGTCAGGGGTTGAAAATAAATATTTCAGGTAGCTTATTTTTATTTTGTAATGTGCAAGGTTCGCCTGTCTATTACTTCATTAGCCATTTGGCCAATAGTAAATATTTATAGTCATAATAAAGTCACCAATTATATCAAAACGGTTGTTTTACCGATGTACTGTAAATACACTATATAGGTTTCTAAACGAAAAGTGCACCCTCACACAAAATAATATGATATGTGTCCTTCTACCTGAAAAACTGCAGCATATTTTCTGGCGTTTAAAAGGAAAAAAAAATAAAATTAAAAATTAAATGAAAATATAACTGAAGTTATAGCTCAGGGTTTTCTTTATTTTTCTTTTAAGCTGCTATGCATTCTCTGTGAGGCACGGTGAAAACCACAGCTATGATAAAAGTATTCTGCTGTTTTTAAGGATGCTTCAGTGGGCCGACTGCAAAAAAATGCCGTTTTTTTTTTTAACAGTACATTTTTGAACTGAACTCACCTCACTCCGGTGCGTGGTGGTTGTGGTGTCATCCATGTGTCAACGTGTGGCCGTGGGCCGCCGGTTGCAGCACATGACTTACATAGTCTATACCGAGAAGTATTGCATTACTTTCAGGAGGAAAAGGGGGGTGCATGCTCAGGTCTGGCCGTGGCCGGAGTGGAGGCGGAGAGTCGACATCTTGAAATAATTTGGCCCCCCGGGCTGCTGGGGTTAAAGGAGGAGGCGCGACGCAATGTGGTAGAGATATTAGAGAAACCCGAGAGCTGCTGATCAGACAGCTCATTTACTGGAGCACTGAGCTTTTACACAGCCATGCACACAAGCCTTTTTCTTATATTGTCCAACGTGCACATATATCATGTTAATACATGGGAAAGTTGCACTGCAGAGGTCAAATCTTATGCGTGTTGTTTCCTGCAGCATGTTATATTTATATTTTTTATGAAAGAAAAATGGTTCGAGACTCACTATGGAAATTGGCTCTAGAAAATATTAATATTGAGGCTGGCTAGTGTAAAGATTTACTGTGCATAGTATATGTCTGCATTGTATAATAAAAATAATTTCCCTAATTTTAAATTAACACATTAGGAAAAGTCTATATTTGCCAAAACCAATAATTATAACAAATAATTGAATAAATATAAATTCTGAGTTGAACACATTTTGGGCCAGAGCCCTGAGCCTCTGGTTAAAAAAGGTAATCCGGTTTCAGGAGTCAGACAAAGAAATGTGATCCATGAGTCTGGAAGCAACAACTGCAGCAGCAAGAGGGGCAGCATGGCACACAGCTCATTTACTAATGGAGCGGTTTAGTGTTTCAGACCACCGAAAAACACTGCATGCAGGAGGCATGACTACGGTGCCGGTTTAATCCCGGAGACAAGAAATGGGGCCAAAAAATTTAAAAGCAGCTTCTCCAACGTGATAATGCAAGAAAATAAAGGGAAAGGTCAATAACTCCAATTAAGTATAGCCTATATATTTTATTGAGTCATGAAAGGCATTATTGCACTGTTTAGTTGTAAATAGGACAAAGATGTATTTTGCACACACGAACATCACACACACATTTGCCATGTGCGTCGTTTTGGGGCAGGTTGTGGTTAAAAAGTGGTACACCAAATTTGAACTATAGGAACTTATTAAATTATATCACCTCGTAAAATAAACGGCCTCAGTAATTATTAGACCGTGAAAAGGTGGGGATGCAGCAATCTGTATGTAATTAAGGAGGTGGGCGTTGACTTAAAAAAGGGGCCTCCACTGTAGGGATGTCCAAAGTGCGGCCAGGGGGCCATTTACACAGCCTGCAGCTTGTTTTTGGGAATGACCAAATACTCTGTGCGTCTTATAGTGAACATTTTTGACAGGATATATACTCGTTTTGAGGATATTAAATCCCCAAAAAGGTTGGTTGCCAGAATAATATTAAAAGCATTTCAATCCCTATATATGTTCCCTTGTGTCATCTATAACACAAATCTGAGATGTATTTTTGTCTATAGATTTACCAAATGGTTTAGCATACCTTGAGCATTGGATTGCTCGATTATAATGTGAGCGCCAGCATCCTCTGCAGTGGACATTTGTTTTTGGTCATTTCGTTTGCTAAAAATAAAAACTAATACAATAAAAAAATGCACTGTCATACAAAAATCAGGGCATTTTTTAAAAAACGCATACAAAAATTACAAATAATATAAAAATGAAAAAATGTCCGGTTATGCAAAATAAGTGTTTTTTATTCATATTATTCTTTAAATGATTATTTGAATATTAAAATATGCAACTCTGACAAAAGAAATCAACCAAAACAAATTCACTGTCCACTGCAGGGGTTCTCAGGTACATGGTTAATTTGTTTCAGACATAATGAACAATCATGTCATATCTTAATTATTCTGACTCCTTCTTCCATGGCTATGCGAGAATTATTTCTACATTGTTGACACTTACACAATATATTGTTTGCTTACATTTGTTCGTTTGACATTTTGAAGTCACTAAGTGTCACCATACTGAACCAGAATGAGAATGTATAATATATGCAACATGAATGAAGGAAAATAAGGAAAACGTATTTAAAAAACAATATGAGTTCAAACATGCAGTGGAATAAGTGAGGACAACTCTAACCCAACACAACGTTCCCAACAATCATCTTGACATTTGCCTGTTTGTGTGGTATTTATTGCATGACTACATTATTATTATTATTATTTTTTGTGCAACGCGCGGTTATAATCCAAATAATGCTTCGGGCAAACATGTTAATAATGCCTTTAAGAGGTCTGTAATAATTGATTAGTGTTTAGGAGCTGCTGCAGTGGGGGTGGGAGGTGCACGGAGGCGCTCCTATTTCAGCCCCTGACGCGCTGCCTCTGGGGAGGAAACGGAGCTGCAAAGTCAGTCCAGCTCTGCTGTACAGGGTGCAGGGCAGAGAGAGAGCCAATCACCGGAACGCACAGGCTCCCTTTAAGCCTGACATATCTCCAGCAGGAACAAATTGTCCCGACAATCAACATCCAAAATCTGCAGCGGAGACAGCGGACATATAAAATAGTGCGGGGCAGGCCCGTGTGCTAACGCGGAAGGATCGCATCGCGGCAACGACAACAACGTCCAGAAAAAAAAAGACAAATAAACATCAGCTTTTGGATTCTCCGAGCAGGGTGGAGCGATGTCTATTTTACCGTCTTTCGGCTTCACGCAGGAGCAAGTGGCGTGCGTGTGCGAGGTGCTGCAGCAGGGCGGGAACCTGGAGAGACTCGGCCGCTTCTTGTGGTCCCTGCCCGCCTGCGACCACCTCCACAAGAACGAGAGCGTCCTCAAGGCGAAGGCGGTGGTGGCTTTCCACCGGGGCAACTTCCGGGAGCTCTACAAGATCCTGGAGAGCCACCAGTTCTCGCCGCACAACCACCCCAAGCTGCAGCAGCTGTGGCTCAAGGCGCACTACGTGGAGGCGGAGAAGCTGCGCGGTCGGCCGCTCGGCGCCGTGGGGAAGTACCGCGTCAGGAGGAAATTCCCGCTGCCGCGCACCATCTGGGACGGCGAGGAGACCAGCTACTGCTTCAAGGAGAAGTCCCGGGGGGTCCTGAGAGAATGGTACACGCACAACCCTTACCCGTCCCCGCGGGAGAAGAGGGAGCTGGCCGAGGCCACCGGACTGACCACCACGCAGGTCAGCAACTGGTTCAAAAACAGGCGGCAGAGGGACAGAGCCGCCGAGGCCAAAGAAAGGTATACTTTCGCTCGACAAAATACCAAATACACGCAGAAAGGCTGCCCAAAGTACACAAAAGTGTGTGCTTTTTAACGTACCAGGATTTCGCAATAAACTGTAACCTTACAACACATTAAAAAAAATCCCTTATATTTCACAGCATAGTGTAAATAATACTGTAACAGTAAGGAAAATATTAGTCTGTAATTTACAATGAAATATTTCACGTTGTACTTGGCTTCTTTTTACAATAGAAATTGTGTTTCTATCCAAAAATCAGACTAGATGCCATAGTAATTTTTTTTTCAAAAACCTTTAATCTCAACATTTATTTTTTACTACATATAATTTATTCTGATGTTTTAAACGTTGGAATTTAAACTGCCTGACTGCTTCATCCCAAGTGCAGGACTAAAAACTATTTTGTCCCACACGCCATCAGACTGTGCAACTCCTCTCTGGGGTGGGAGGGTGGGGGGTGTACTAGGATGACAGGGGATGCAAAACAATAACAATTTAAAAAAAAAAAAGTGCAATACATTTTCACAACATGGTCACTATATATACTGCCTACTTTCTCTTGTTATATTCTTATGTTTACTGTTATATATTTATTCTTATTGTTGCTTTTTATTTTTATTCTTATTGTTATAATTTCTATTTTACTTCTATTTACACCCCCATTATTTATTTTTACTTTTTAAATTCGATCTCAATTCTGTATACTGCTGCTGGAATTTAAAATTTTCCTGAGGGAACACTCCTGAAGGAATCAATTAAGTACTATCTATCTATATACAATATAAATAATCAAAATAATGTGTATATCTATCCTGATTAATCCCAACATGCGTCCATCCTTTCTTGCAGAGAAAACAGTGAAAACAGCAACGCAGGCGGCAACAAACAGAACCAGCTGTCCCCGCTGGATGGAGGCAAGTCTCTAATGTCCAGCTCGGAGGACGAGTTTTCTCCCCCTCAAAGCCCCGACCAGAACTCAGCGCTTTTGCTTCAGGGCACCATGGGCCACCCTGGGGTCTCTGCGTACGCCATGCCCGGCCTGGGAGCCCCACAGTCGGTGCACGGCATGCACGGACACCCGCACCAGCTGCAGGACTCCTTATTGGGACCCCTAACCTCCAGTCTTGTGGATTTGGGCTCTTAAAAGGGGGGGCTGTTTTATTTTACCACACAGAAGAGGACTGATACATGTATCAGATTGGTGTATGAAATATTGTAGCCTATATAGACTGACTTTTCTGTCGTTAAATTTGATTATATGACACAATTACTTTATGCGCTTAAATCTGGATATCACCTGACAAGAGGCTTTATTATCTCTAAAAAAACAACACACACAAACAAGACCTAAAACTCATTGAAACACTTAGTGGAATATACATCATTTACTTAATTTATGGTATTTTGTTTGAAATAATTATGTCAGGTCATGTCATTGGATTCAAATAAAAGTAAAAGTAATTGGTTGTCTGCACTTTTATTTAATATATGGTATTTTAAGTTTTTCAAATGTAACTGTCAATTGAAGGAAAATCTGAAGGATATTTTTTTCTCTATAACAACAAATATTATTATGACGAATTTATATTAAAAAAATCAGTGATTTTTCTTGGTTAATTATATACATTTCGTCAAAAATTTCAATAGCTAGTCATAACTTAAATGCACACTTTAGCACCTGTGTCAACACCATTTTTTAAATTCATGTTCGGTTGAACTTTTTTTTTTTTGCATTTGTCCACTTTTGAAATTCTGACGCAGTTTATTCCGTTTTTTGTTTTTTGTTTTTTGCTTTTGTGTTGTTGTTGCACTCACCGAGAGTTTGTTCTGTGGGTTCCGGGCCATGGGAAAGAGTCAGCACTCATTCTTTATAGCAATGGATTTCTCAGACGTAAATGGCGAACATCCTGCAGAAAAAAAGAAAAAAAAAGAAAAAAGAAAACAAGTTAAAGGTCAAGTTCACTCGTTGATTAAATAATTACTGAATAGATATTCATGTTCTTTAAATAGCAAAGGCAAAATTATTTCATCAGAAACCATAATGTGGGGGATCAATGCAAAAATGCTCATAATATGAATAACAACAACAATCATAATCATCATCATAATAACAATAATAACAAATATAATAATAATAATAATACAAATGATAGTCAAACTAATGGGAGGTGGGGCGATCAGGTAGATATAATTTGATGAAGAGGACATAGCGCTTGTCCCCCGCCCCCCATCACACAGTCATGTCAGGCTAAATTGTTTTGAGCAGAGAGCACTGAGGATTTCCTAAGCATAATCTAAAACAGTTGCTGTTAGCATTACTGCGTGATTGCAAAGATTGCAGGGCTGCAGGGACTCAGCACCCAGCTTCAGTTTTGGGGTCGGTGGGTGGCGGGAGTGCCTCTAGCTATTTTGCCCCCCCCAGAGACCCGCACACATACACAAGCCCTAAAAAGCTGCTGTCTTTGTGGTTGTTTTATCAAGCTAAAAATGAAAGAATCGGTGGTGTCTAACTGCATGCTCAATTAAGTGCAAGAAGTAGTATGGCAACATATATTATTAGTGAATAAGAGGCGAAAAAATAGCATAAGAAAATTTGCAGCAAGGCCTCTTGGATCAAATTAAGAAGAAAAATCAAAATCGGTCAACATTGAGATAACTTGTAAAAAGTGTGTTACAGAGCTGATGCTGAGCTCCATTTATGATCCTTCCTGAACTCACCCATATGCTCTCATTACACCTAAGATATTCAGCAAATGACTGCCCCACCCCCCTTCAAAGTCTTAACTGAAGACACATGATAGTGCACAAACTTGTTTTGCTGTAAGAGGAAATAATGTAATGCAATGATATATGCTCTGGTGGGGAAAGGCCATGGCTGGAATAAATACACCATAAGCGAGAATACATTTAGTATGCATTGTTGATAGAACATTTTTATGCTTTTCCGCATGCCAGCTACTGATGACCCTTATCAATCAGAGTAGTGTGCAGCTCTGACATTTGGCAGTGAGGCTGAATATTCACAAATTAACAAACAGGTGATGCACAAAGCCAGTCAAGGGACTCCTCATACCTGTTAATCTAATGACATCATGGCAGCACAGTCAATATTAAACAGGTGTTGCGGAGTGCATGACAGTGCGAGGCCATCGGTCACCTTCAGGATGTGCGAGAGACTCAAATCAATCCTATACGGAAATCCGGATGCTGCTTTTAATCACCCTCAAATCCCTTGTTTCCGAACGGGAGATGGAGAATCTTGTCTTTCATAAATCTGTATGAGCCACCATGTGTGTCTTCAAATTGTTTTTTAATGGTAAAAAAAAGAAAAGTGCAGGTTGAGCTCATCGCTGCCAGCAACAACAGCTGCCGATGGCAAACAGGGTCCTGCAGTCATTTCATTGGTCATGGCTGTGAAGTGGCAGTGGCTCTAAATCAACAGCAGGAAGGGCCTCGACGTGTGCAAATAAACATGGCAGAGCATGAAGCTGCGCAGTCGGCCTTATGCTGATGTTTGCAGCGGTCAGGATGTGTGCATCTGATCTATGGGGCACTTTTTGGGGCAAGTGGCATATGTCGTCTGGCAGCCGGTCAGGTATAACTTTTCCGCACATGGGAGCTGGGAGTGAGACACTCCCAGGTATCCATAATCACACGGTGGAGGAAGGGGGTGATAAAGAGAAGGAGGGAGGGTGATGAGGGACAAAAGGATCTTTTCAGGCCGGCCTAGAGGGGAAGGAGAAAAGCAAGGGGGAGTAAAGAGAGATTTTCTTACCAATGATGCATGGATCTGACAATTTTCCTGCCTGGCCTAGAGGCACATGTAGGCTATGTGTGTGTGTATGTGGATGTGTGTATGTGTGTGTGTGTGTACTTTATTGTGGGTGAGAAAGAAGGAGAGAATACATGCACAGATATGACAACCTTGTAAAACAGGAAAGCTTTGTCTTTACATAGTAAAAATGTACATTGTAAATTCACAGCAAATTACCGACTAATAATTACATTACTTTCACGGTAACATCTACAGTAATCTACTGTGAAATATTTTTTACAGCAATTTACTGTAACTGCAGAGCTGTGGTTTTTAAGGTGAGTTAAAGTAAAGTTACAACTGTATGCTATAACTTCAAAATTGTATTTTTATAGTTACTTGCTTTCTCGATTATGCATACCACCACTTTTTGTACAAAAGTGTGCATGTAGACTACGGGTCACCTTTGGAGACAAATCAGTTTGAAATTACAGTAATTTGTTGTGATATTACAGGACTATGATTATAGTATTTTACATTGAAATAACAGTTAATTGCTTTGAAATATTAATTGCTTTGAAATATAAAGATAACATCATTTTTACAGTCATTTTTGTACTGTCACAGTATATTTTGATTCAAGTATTTTACTGAGAAAAAAATACTGTTCAATGTTGTGAAATCCCTTTTTTTTTCCTTTTTCTTTTTTTATCATGTCCTGTCCAGCCACTATGTCAAATGATATTGTTCAATGCTGTAAAATCCTGGTAAATTTATACAGTGTAGGCTCTTGAAGTTTTGGATACAGGCCCGAGCGACCCGTTGACTTTCCTAATCGACTCATGTTCTGTATTTTATTGTCAATGCTGGTGTTGGAAGAGTTGCAATGGCAGAGCTAACATCATGTTGTTGTTCTTTAGACCTGCAGTAGTAAAGTCAACAATGCTTCTACTGGTTGTAAACAAGTAGTGCACTTTATTTTACATTGCTTTATGACGAACAATCAACAGTCCCTCCAGGATCACGACAATTCACAAAAATTCAACCCATTCTCGCTAATTATGTTGACTTTGTCCAATGCCCGACACTTAATTGCACATTTTGGCCAATCAGCGTCATTTTTGCCAATGTACATTGTCAAACTTATGTTTGTTCTTGTGTAGACAAAGCAAGCACAACAACGTGTTACATGTAACAATATATCAACTCTAACGGCACAATTGTCTTCCACCTGCGTAGCTCAGATCTACTTTTGGTTCTTGTCTACAGCAAATCCTTCTGGGTAATATAATATATAAACTTTTACTTTCTAGTGTATGTATTCATATATTTATTCAAGATTTATTCATGCAGGGTAAGACAATTAGGAACCGATTTTTATTTGCAAAGCTGAACTAGCAAAGAGGCAGTACGTGTTAGAGCTGTTGAAGTTTGATGATAATCGCCCATCCTTTCTCATTTACCAACAGAAATGATTGCTATAGATCGCACTCAACAGGTTACAAATGCTATTAGCGTGCGTGTTAGAACATAATGGACAAACACTTTTCAAGTGTAAAACATACACGGAAAAGGTCTGCGGCTTGTGGACGACAGAGCAGACAGCAAAGAATAAGGACGCCTTTGGTGGTGTTTCTTTCTAGAATTACAATTAATTATTACTATTATTATTATGTCATGTTTATTTATAATTACTATGATTAACTAAAACAGTACAGTTGTTTGATGATGAGCGCTAAGTATGTACTTTTACTACAATCTAGTGTCTACCTTTAAAAAAAACATCCATACAGTATTTGTTTTCCCATTTTTGTTGAAATCATGTGCTGTTTGGGGTTAAGTTTACAAGGAACACTGAAAACATTCAGATCAAATTAATAAGATTACAAACTGACTCAATGTTATTGAAACAAAATAAACCAGGGGTCCCCAAACTACGGCCCGCGGGCCGGATACAGCCCGCCAGCGTCCAAAATCCGGCCTGCGGAAAGTCCCAAGTTAAAAAAAATAGAAATAATAATAATTGTTTTTAATTGTTTTTATTTTTTATATCTGTTCTTTCTAATCAATTTTATGCTGCCTGTTACTCTCTGTGTTTCCTAGCAGCTCAGGCAAATCATATTGTCTAAAAATGCATTTTCCCATCGATAACATCGTGCTCGGCAAGTGTGCGCTCTTTCAGTCAATTAGTGCTCGAATTATATATATATATATATATATATATATATATATATATATATATATATATATATATATATATATATATATATATATATATATATATATATATATATATATATATATATATATATATATTTATACAGCCCGGCCCGCGGCCAAATTTTTTTACCCAATGCCCTCGAGTCAAAAAATTTGGGGACTCATGAAATAAACCATCGCAACTTTCTTAAAATGAATACTGCCTCATTCAGCATGCAGCCAAGTCTACTAATACATTCGCTCCCGCATGATTCCATGGCAAAATTGATTCAGGTACTGTGCGACTTAATGCGACTCTATAGCGATACAATAAATTCATTGCAATGCTGGAGAAACGTTAACTACATGCTCTGTAAACGTCATTTTTCTGCCAATATGGTTGACCGTGACGTACTTGCTACACACACAGACGGAATAATTAACATGCATGCACATATCTTGTGTTTTCAAGAAATATAAAATTTTTAGCATTCAGACAGTAATAGTAATGCTATCATTTTCAAAGACTTGCACGCTGACCTGTATTCAAAAGACTGCCTTTTTAAAGTCAGTAAATATAAACAATTCTGGCCCTTTAGAGAAGGAAAAATAAAGATGAATAGATTAGAACTAATTTTCTACGCTGTGTCTACTATGTGATATACCACCAAAAAAGTTGAGTCTCTGAAATGGGGCTACAAGTTCAAAGCTCACAAGTAGGAAACCGCCTATCCAACAGGAAGCTACTTTGTGACCGAGCTGAAAGAAATATTAATCTCTGTCTCCCGGCCAGCTGAGTGATGGATCACCCCGACGAAGAAAGAGGAGAGGAGATGGAGGTGGTGGAGGAGGAGAATACTCTGCTGATGATTCGTGACTATTAGGGTGTTAAATAGCATGCTGTATGTCAAATGAAGGACAGGGTATACATTATCATGTGGAAGGGGGAGGATTTTAATGACCTACAAGGACAAGATAAGACGCATGAGTAATCAAGAGAAAAAGGACTTGAAAAAAAAGAAATATGGCGGGAAGCTTCGGCTAATATAACAACTGTTTTCAAAGACATAATTCAGCTTTGGTGTTAGAGAATCAAATAGCCAAATAACTTTGGAGAGAAAAGATAAAAATGATAGTATTTTTCTTGGGAGGGTTTTTTGGTTTAGGATGATCCACATGGGTTTTTTAAATGTACATCTGATGTCTAAACTTTATTATGTTATGTAAACACGCCTAAATCTGCGGTAATGAGTAATGAAAATGTCACAAGATTTCCATGACACATTTTGAATTTCTCACGTCACAAATGAAATAACTTCATGTATTGCAACTTGCCCGGTGTCCATGGTAATCGGCAATCACAGCTTAGTACAATTGGTCGCTTTTTCTTGAACTAACCAGAAAGTGTTTTCAATGTAAGAATTATGTCTAAACTGGAATGAGGCCTAAATGGAAATACTGTTCAGTTTTCTTCACTGCTCCGCTGCTTTTGCCATTTCGTGAACTAAACACGATTCGATGCCATATTCACCAATATTAATCCAATTATATGCAATGTATTATGTCTATTATATATTAACATGTAATCGCTTGAGGTGGCGTGTCTCTTCACAGCTCTTCGCGGTGGCGGGGTGGATGGCTGGAGCTGACCCTCGACCTCTGACCAGTTGGAGGCTGTGGAATCCAAGCATGTCAGCCAAGAGAAGAACAATGCAGATTTACTTTTGTCATGCTGGAATCTAATATAATTTCAAAAGGCCCTAAAATAAGCAGGATGTAGCCTCCTTGACATGATCACTGGAATCACAGACTTATTGTTACTTTCTTAGGCAATAATGTTGCTTTTTATGTTTTGAGACAACAAAAGTTTGCGCCACAGACAAAGCCTATATAAACTAAATATTTATTTTTATTAATTCAATCGGTGCTTGGCCCCCCAAAAACACCACAATTTAACATGCCTTAAAAATGGATTTAAAAATATAGTACCAAATGTTCTATTGTACCAAAAACAAAACAATAAAATACAGTACAAACACCTCCAGTATTTTTTTAAAATAACGTAATAATGATGTACAGCATTAACCCTGGAGAGCAGACTAATGCGATGTCTCCTTCAGGCGGCTCCTTTGTCGCGTAACAACAGGAATTTTTTTATTGTTGTTTTTGTTGCACACGGACATCTTTTTGTGACAGACCAGAGAAGTCAGTGTTGACCATAGACATCTTTTTAGGTCTTTTTAGGTTTTAGGCAATCTCCTCAATGATTGGTCAAAAAGCACTCACGTGACTGCTCCTAACTTTGGTGTTTGCGGCACTTTCTTATGGAAGTAGAATTGTCTCACATCAACTTATATATATATATCAATATGATATTAATACATATGCATATATTAATAAATATACAAATACAAATACAAATGTGATATACAATTAAATAATTTGTATAAATAAACACGTATTTGTAAATATATTTTTGAAATTTGAAAATATATACAAATAAAATGTATAAATATAAAAATGTGACGTACAAAAAAATCAAGAATTTGTATAAATAAACGTGAATTTGTAAATATATTTTAGAGCTTTGAATATAAATATGCTTGATTTTGTATTTGTATTTGTATTGAATTTGCATATGTGGAATCGCTTTTTTACTTTTGTGTCGATGACACATTCCTACCACAAACCAGATGCACAAATAAATGTGACCTACACACTCCCCTGAACAACCAGCAGAGGGCACTGCAGCCAGAGCGGTCTGGGTCACAGACATGGTCAGACACTGGCAAGCCAATCAGAGGCACACTAGGGAGGGTCATATTACGTCATGACTTTTGGTATGATTTGACACACGTTGCACTGATAAGAGATCAGTATCTACATCGGGACAAGGTCATCAAACGGCATTGATACAATAAAATAAGCAGCTAGCACAGTCTTACAGATTAATAGTATAAATTAGCATTAGCTAATACAACGCTAACGTTAGCTAGTTCTGGCCCGTTGTGCGTTCTCTCTGTAAAGACGTGCATTGTTTTTGTGCAGAGAACTCCGGGCATTTTGCATACAATGCTCTGTGACCCAGACTGCTCTGGCTGCAGCAGTGCCCTCTGCTGGTTGTTCAGGGGAGTGTGTAGGTAACATTTATTTGTGCATCTGGTTTGTGGTAGGAATGTCTCATCGACACAAAAGCAAAAAAGCGATCCACATTTGCAAATTCAATACAAATACAAAATCAAGCATATTTATATTCAAATCTCTAAAATATATTCCCAAATACACATTTATTTATACAAATTCTTGATTTATTTGTATGTCACATTTTTATATTTATACATTTTATTTGTATACATTTTCAAATCTCAAAAATATATTTACAAATACGCATTTATTTATACAAATTATTTATTTATTTGTATATCACATTTGTATTTGCATATTTATTAATATATGCATATGCATTAATATCATATTGATATATATAAGTTAATGTGAGACAATTCTACTTCCATACTTTCTCGTTCAGTTTTTCGACGTGTATAAATGCCCTGTTGTGCAGCATGGGGCTGCTTGTGGAATGCTTTTACATCTCTGTACCCCACAACACGGAAATAAGACAAGTATGGGAAGTGAAGGTTCGCGAACAACACTGGAGAGCCAGCGATTACAGCGTCTTGTGTGAGGTAAACACACGACACGGCGTCTACGTTTGGTTCAGGAGAGAACACACATAAACTGATGCAAATAATAAAATAAGAAATTGATAAGTTAAAGAGATGGTTTGACAAAAACAGACTGTCTTTGAATCTCAGTAAAAGTAAAAAATGCAATTCGGTTGCAGCAGAAGAGAAAGTCAAACAAATATAAATAGACGGACATTTAAAGAGGAAAATAAACCACATTTTGGGTGTAATGATAGATAAGAAAATTAACTGGAAATCTCATTAAAAATATTCAACATAAAGTGGCAAGAAATACGTCAGTAATGAATAAAACAAAATATGTTATGGACGAAAAATCACTCCCTACCAGTGGCGTGCCGTCACTAGAGGCAGGGGAGGCGGGGCCTCACCTGCCGTCATGGAAAGAAAAAAAATGTAAAAATAAAAAAATAAAAATAAATTGTTATATGTATCCAGTGATTATACCAAAGTTATTTTCCATTTAACTTCACCAGTTTTAGATTATTTTTATTTTTATTTTCACATTTGCCGTTCAAATACAGAAAAGAGAAGGTGCGGTGATCAGCAGCCAGTTGAGGCACGTCACTGATTTGTGCCTCAACGTGGATTGTGCACAATGACTCGGCTAACTGCTGAGCTGCTGTGCAGTGAGACTGTATTGCTATATGAATTATATCAGCTAACTAAACTATGGTATAGTTTAGTTAGCTGAGGTATATAATGTACAGTGTATTTTGTCAAAAACTGTATGTGTGTAACGTATTTCTTTGTGCTGAGCATTCATAAATCTGCTGCAAAAGACATACTGGTTGAGGCTCGCAGTAATCCGGCCTCCTGGTGGTAGAGGGCGGTAGTGATCCCAGAGATCATTCCTCGGCCGCAGAAGAAAAAAAAAAAGAAAAAAAAAGTTTGCAAGCTATTGTTTATTTCCTCTCGCCTGGACTTTTATTAAAAACATGGAGGATTACATATGTAAAATAAAACAGTTTTCTAAACTGGATTCAATCGAAGCAGGAGGTAATAATTAAAGGTACACCAACGCCAGAGCTAAAAGGTTTGCTTTTGACTTCGGGACAGAAGACCCGTTCTTTTCAAACGGCGTGGTACACACGCAAAGGCTGTCCAGCAAGAAAGGTAAGACCATAATAATGTTTTTTTTTAATTAAATGTGCTTTTTTGTGTGCTACAGTTGTGTAAAGAATGCTGGTGTGAGCTTGTAAACATAACCCGTTAACTGCTACCAATCACATGGTGAATAAGATACTATTTAGGGTTCATATGTTTGTAAATCTGACTGTGATAATGCAGTGCTTCACCAGACATTAACCTCACCGCACGCCCTACCATATCTGAGTTATTATGCAGAAATATGGGGAAATAACTACAAAAGTACACTTATTCACTTACCATGTTACAAAAAGAAAGATCAGTTAAAATAATACATAATGAGTGATACATACAGTGATTGCAAATACATTGGAGGCAGCCACCACAGTTGACATACTTAACACAACAGTCACAATTTTCTCCGTTATTGTTGGTCCAAAGCTAATAAAAATGTAGGCAAAATGAGGGTAATAAGTTATTCTTTTGGTCGTTCTGTGTATTTTTTTATGTTTATTGCGCCGTCGGGAGCATGTTAGACATCCTGCTTGTCACTAAACACTGAATTAATGTAGCAGCAGAATGTTTAAAATACGGCAGCAAAATTATACTTTCACAATATGTGAAGTGAATTATATTTATATAGCGCTTTTTCTGTAGTGACTCAAAGCGCTTTTACATTGAGAAACCCAATATCTAAGTTACATTTAAACCAGTGTGGGTGGCACTGGGAGCAGGTGGGTAAAGTGTCTTGCCCAAGGACACAACGGTAGAGACTAGGATGGCAGTAGCGGGGATCGAACCTGGAACCCTCAAGTTGCTGGCACGGTCACTCTACCAACCGAGCTATACCGCCCCAATTATGAAAGCATGTTTTATTGTAAGTTTATGAGCTAGAGTATGTTTAGAACTATATATAGATGTGTTATTTTGGTTTATTTCGTCAGAAAAGTTAACGTCAAAACAACAACAATTGCATCCTTCTAGGCACAGCCGTGCATGTCCTTGGTAGCAGTCATGGCGCCTGTTTAGTTGGCCATACTCTCTTTATACACGACTCTGTCTTGAACCGGTCGACATCTCCATCCAGTGACATGCTCAAAGAAGTGTCAGCACATTTAATTCATCATCCATCCATTCATTTTCTACTGCTTATCCCTTTCGGGGTCGAAACTGGAGCCTAACTTTCTAAATACTAAAGCAACTTTCACGCTGTTTTTTTAATGCAAACTACATACATTTAGCTTTGATACAGTGCAAATTGTGAATTGTCATATTTTCATATTCACAGTGGAATTTACAGCAATGCAATATTCAGACTAGGCTTCAAACACACACACAAACACACACACACACACACACACACACACACACACACACACACACACACACACACACACACACACACACACACACACACACACACACACTTATATACTGTATATATACACAGTATTACAATTTTAGCCGTGTTTCTTAACCATTGGTTAGAACCCCCTGGAGGGCATAATAAGTAATGACAATCTCAAACAAACAGAAAACGGCTGGTACTAAAGTCATAGAGATGTTTCATAAGCGCAAAAATTATGACTAAAGTGGTATTTTTTTTCCACTTTTATTTGGAATTTTGCCTATTATTCACCACTGCACCCATCATCCTTTATGCAGTGAATTCCAGCTCCTTTGCTCTAGTCGGCGGTTCATTGTTCCTCTTTGTAGGACTAAACGATGTAAGAATACTTTTGTACCTGCTGCCATCACACGCTTAAATAAGGCTATCACTTGGTGATTTTATTTATATATTATGCCATAGCACTTTAATCACAGTGATTCTATTGGTTTATTAGGTATTATATTTTATTGTTCTACAGTGTGCCTGTATACTGGTGATCGTTTGTGGATTTTTAAAATGTTTTTATGTTTTATATGATTTGTGTTAGCTTGCTTCATTCAGTCTTGATGCTGAATTACAAATGTCTGCCCAACTATTTTACCTCCAGGTACCATTAAAGAAACCTTGACCTATTGTTCACAATCATTATGAGAGACATGGCGACGGATGTATATTTTTTTTAATGCATTCTAACTCAGAAATAAACGTAAATAAAAGTCTGCTTACAACAGAGCCAATGGGAGCTCCACTATTCCTCCCATAAAACCCAATAAATAACCATCCAAAAACCGCCAACAATACTCCATTTACATATCATGACTTGAATATTAACCAAGTATTAGTGATATTGTTATTAGAAATGCTAACACAGACAAACTATTTATAGTGGTGTTGTGATCACTTCCTGTGTCCCTATGTTTACATCATCGAGTGGTCCGCTCCTTCCTCGCCTTCTTGCTCCGTGGAAGTTTTATGTAGATCATAAATCCTGTCTCTCATCTGGACAGAAGTCTGAGAAGTCTGGGTATTCAGACAAGTTGGTACACTTTGACAGACATTTTCAACCCAAAACTGGCGAGGATGACACGAAAAGATGCTTGGTTCCCCCCACGACCCACCCCGTTTCTTCCTGAGGATTATGGTCATTCTTCACCTCAACGGGAATAAATGAACATCCCAGCAGTTGGCATCCTAATGACAGCAGACCTTGTACAGTAAGTGATGTTTTATTATGTTTGTTGGCTCACAAAGTCTGCAGTGAGTAATAATCAGTGAAGAAGAAAAATAAAAGCAAACGTGATGCGTTTTAGAAATTAATGCGCTGCGTAAGCTTAAAATGATCATCCATCCATCCATCCATTTTCTACCGCTTATTCCCTTCGGGGTCGCGGGGGGCGCTGGAGCCTATCTCAGCTACAATCGGGCGGAAGGCGGTGTACACCCTGGACAAGTCACCACCTCATCGCAGGGCCAACACAGATACACAGACAACATTTACACTCACATTCACACACTAGGGCCAATTTAGTGTTGCCAATCAACTTATCCCCAGGTGCATGTCTTTGGAGGTGGGAGGAAGCCGGAGTACCCGGAGGGAACCCACGCAGTCACGGGGAGGACATGCAAACTCCACACAGAAAGATCCCGAGCCCGGGATTGAACTCATGACTACTCAGGACCTTCGTATTGTGAGGCAGACGCACTAACCCCTCTACCACTGTGCTGCCCTTAAAATGATCAAAATACGTAAATATTAAATGTTAATAAAAATGTACTCGTTACTACATATATATATACTTACATCATATATATATACATATATATAAAACCCTAATGGAGGTGTTTAGATATTTTTAAGGGCTTTATAGGCATAATTGTGATTCCCCCATAAGTTACATTGTAAGCAGACTTTTGATTGCATTTATTTAATATTTAAAATGCAAAAAAATATCCATCGTCATGTCTTTTACAAAGATTGTGAACGATTGGCAAATTTACAAAACAAGTGCAGTTCCTCTTTAACATTACTTTTGTAATGTATGTGGATGTATGAGGTACTCGTATGCATTTGGACCATGTAGACATTGGAGCGTCATGGCAAAGTCCCTGTAGTCTTCCGTAAACTCATTGCACTGTTTTGGCATGAAGTCAGTCAGAAGATCTGAAATTGGATCAGAAAAAATACATCTCCTTCAGATAATAACTAAAAAGTTTAATGAAGTGTGAAAGAATAACATGTACAGTATATGAATTTCAAAGTGCTAATTTCCTTTTACTGGCCTATAGTTTTTGCCTCTCTTTGAGCTCCTCATTAATGAGGTTCTTTTCCCTCAAATCCCCCAAAATACTATTCACTGATGTCTTTGCTCTCTTCTCTCTAGCCATTGTGTTTTTCAATTCTTGCGCCAGACTTTTCACTCTTGCCAAGGTTTCATTCAGTCTTGTTTTAGGAGCAGTAGGAGAAGCAGGGAAAGCGAGAGAGGATGAACATGATTGAAATGTTTTACCTCAGAGTTCACACACATCACTTTGACAATATGTAAGTATTATTGTGGCAAAACTATTTGCAAATGCGTATCTCAGTCTGTGCGTTCCTAATCCGATTCACGTGTCCAAGTATTAATTTGTGTGTCTGTATCTCAATCTGTGTGTGTGTAATCAGATCCGAGTGTGAGTGTTTTAATTTGTTTGTCCATATTTCGATTTGTGTGATGTGTGTAAAAAAAGTATGTCCGAATTTCAATCTGTGTGTGTGTGTAAAAATGTGTGTGTGTCTGTGTATTCAGATTAGTGTGAAGCAGCTCATATGAAACACTCTTTCTTATAGTCATCACCTGTCAGAGGCACTGCCAAAAAAAGGGGTGGGCAATTAATTTTTACTGGGGGCCGCATGAGCAACCTGAGCACTGCTGGAGGGCCACACCGACAATATTTCAATTAAATTTTGCTCAAATTATTTTTGATATACCGTAAGATAAATAATAATAATAGTAATTTCATTTAACCTAACTTTGTCATAACGGGGACTATGGGATGGTTTGTTTTTCCGGAATGCAAAGGAATTGGAGCGGACGTGGTGTGAAGGTAAATACATCTTTATTTTAACACTAACTACAAAAAGGGTACAAACAAAAGGCGCGCTCAAGGCTGAGATAAACTTGGCTAAGAAACAAAAACTAGCACAAAGGCAAAACTATGGACAATAAACAAAAACTTACTTGGAACGCAGGGAACTATGGCATGGATTTCAGAGGTAGCATGGAGGTACAGAAGTAGCATGGGTAGCAAGGGTATCAGAGTTAATGTCGCCAGGACGACCAACAGAAAAAGACCGGCTTAAATAACAGTGACATGATTAGTGACAGGTGTGTGAGTCCAAACATGGAACAGGTGAAACTAATGGTTGCTATGGTGACAAAACAAGGGAGTGAAAAAGCAGGAACCAAAAAGAGTCCAAAAACCAAACAGCACATGGCCAAACAAAAACATGATCAAAAGACATGACAAACTTAACTTTAAACAAAAGCAGATTGCTTCTGATGGTTTTATTTTTAACACTGTCTTACACAACACTTCCTGATGTATAATACAATGCAAAAACGTCATTTTCTGTCACTTTATCCTGCATCCTCTTTAAAAGTCCAACATTTTTCCCCGTCAGATTTGGACAACCATCTGTTGTCACACCTGCCATTTCAGTCCTAACATGTCCAAACACGCATTTACCTATGTGAACAAGTCATTACCTGTGGTTGTCTCTTTAATTGACTGCATGGCTGCCAGCTCCTCCGTGATTTGAAAGTCTACAGTTATCCCACGTAAGAAGATGAGCAGCTGGGCGGTGTTACGTACATCGCAGCTCTCATCCAAAGCCAGTGAAAAACAGTCAAAGTCGGCCGTTCTGTTCTTCAGCTGAAGCTCCTAGTTTCCAGCGATGGTCTCAACCCGCCTCGTTACAGTGCGTCTGGAGAGTGACACGTTCTCAAATGCGCCCCCCTTCTCCGGGCATATCAGCGCAACAGAGTCCAATAAGCACTCCTTAATAAACTCTCCGTCAGAAACGCCTTACCTTTTCTGGCGATTTTGTGAGAAATGACGAAACTTGTCCTGACGGCTGCATCTCTGGGGGTGTGAAATTTGGCAAAAAGTCCTTGTTGGGTTTGCAGTTTTACCATCACCGCATCAGCCTCCCTTGCGCACACTTCATCAGACAGATTCCGGTATTTTTCCTAATGCTTTGTCGTGTAGTGGCGATTCAAATTATATTCTTTAAACACAGCAACCTGTGTACCACAAATTAAGCACACAGCTTTACCTTTAATTTCTGTAAAGAAATACTTGGCAGTCCATGTCTTGTTGAAAACACGGCATTCGTCATCAACTTTTCTCTTTTTAGCGTCTCGGGGATAACCGTGCATCACTTGTCGCTGTGCACCTTCACTCACAGGTTACACACGGACATACGCCCATAAATAACACTTTTCAAAATAAAAGCAGCACAGTTGTATTGCACGCACAACATAAATGTTTTTTTAAAATTATTTTGTAATTTGTGATTGCCGCTGTTCACATTCACTCACAATTGCGCACGAGCATTTGTCCACACGGAAGTAATACAAATAACGCTTTTCAAAACAAAAGCAGCACCGTTGCATTGCAGACTCGACATAGATAATTGTTTACATTTATTTTATAATTTATGATTGGCCTCACGCGGGCCGGACAGGGACGCACAAAGGGCCGGATGTGGCCCGCGGGCCGCCGAATGCCCAGGTCTGGCCAAAAAGGTGTGTGTGACAGGTATGCATGTTAAACGCGTCTTTAATATTGACATGTATATTTTGGAGTGTGGTTAATAAGAGCCACAACAAACAAGTGAGATATGAATATGCGCAGAACCATTAAGATATGATGTTTACAGTAGAAATACTTACATGCCTAGGCTGAGGTCGTGAGCTTACAGTTTCTGGATCATCCTGAGAGGAAGATGCAGTTCGGTCTCCCCTAGAGGGGGGGGGTTACCCACATATGCGGTCCTCTCCAAGGTTTCTCATAGTCATTCACCGACGTCCCACTGGGGTGAGTTTTTCCTTGCCCGTATGTGGGCTCTGTACCGAGGATGTCGTTGTGGCTTGTACAGCCCTTTGAGACACTTGTGATTTAGGGCTATATAAATAAACATTGATTGATTGATTGATTGAAGATGTATTCTGGCCCTTTTTACGCTAAAATGAGGAAGCATAATACTTAAAAAATATACAAAACAGGGGTAAGTATCTCCATGGTTGATAATATAATATGTATGAATATGTATATCCCTTTGATGATACACCTACTCTTTGGAGGTGAACTGGGAAGCTGACAATCTGACCGATCCGATCAAAATCGCCCTGCTCAAAGTATTCGGAGCTAAGGACTGAGGAATCGCGTATGGTAATCCCTTGACTCCGTAACGCTACTTCACACTTCTTTCTCATGTCCTTGTCTTTGGGAAACATTTAAAATGAAAGTAGGAGATTTACAAGAGTGCATAAAAACATTTTATAAAAGATTTTAAGCTAATTTTCTTCCTTCAAAATTAATACATTTCTTCAATAAATCTCCTACATTCATATCTGTTTGATAATGAAGCAAAGCTGCTAAAATTGTGAATACACCAACAGCCACATAAGCTTGATTGTCAAATGTTCAGTTTATATTTTCAAGTAATTGTATATTCAGACATGACAGTTAATGTACTGTTGGTGAATTACATACGAAAAATCTGATGGTCAAGGTCATAAGTATTTGTTTTATATCTACAATAGGATTATTGTGTCAGTTGTAATCGAAGTCAGTGTTTAGGAATATGACTATGTCAGGAAGTGGTGGTGACAAACCCCAAGATGCAGAGATGGCAGGCTTGGTGCAGGAAAACATGGTTTTAATGTTCAAAAAATGCAGGTAAAACACAAACCAGGAGGCAGGAAACAGCAAACAGGAACAGGAACAGGAATCAGGGAATAGCTCACAGCATACAAGAAACAGGGAGAACTGGAGACAGCAAGCAGTCCACAGCATACAGCAAACAATACTCCAGCACTGACTGGAGGGCAAGGCAGGTATAAATAGCAGCCGACTGATTGACACCAGGTGTGGCCAGGTGCCAATCAGCCGCAGCTGAGGGGAAACAGCGCTAAGGGAGGCAAGCAGGAAACTGAACAAAAATAAGAGCGCTGACAGGAAATAAAACACAAACAGAGGGAAAACTAAAACATAACTAAACTGTCAGTGACAAGCCTGACATAATAAAGTTTCAGTTCATATCCGGAACACTGACACTAAACATGTGCATCTTTAGCTTAAATGGTGATCCGATATGAATCTAGACACATGGGTTACGATACGATTCACTAACAATACTTTTTGAAACATTACGATTCGATACGATTCAAAACGATTCGATGCCATACGATTCGATGCAGATGGAAGCTTTGCATGGTGAAAAGAAAATTAAACTTGTCATGTGTCATGTCAGCGCAATGTCATGTGTTTATTTTTTAAATAGACATATTCATTATTAGGAAATGGTAACATTATCAACTACAAGGCATTGCAATCCATAAACTTAAAAGAAAAAACAAATTACGATGTGTAAGTTAAAAAATGCAAATTATGATTAGAACTGTAAATTAATTTCATTCTGTTGATTCTTAGTTAAATTGTATTTTCTTTGTTCTACGTCGTAAAATGTTCTGAGTATTAAACTTGATCAGAGGACTGAAGCGTTGTGATATTTACAAACGAACCAAATCTATTGACTGGCTCATTAACATGAACGATAGGTTTGTGTTTATTTGAAGCATGACAGTGGTGAAACATTTACATTTCAACCAAGGCAGAAACACCAGCAGCTTTGCACAGAGTGTGTGTGCGTCTCCTCTCTGCTTTGACGCGAATGGAATGGCCTTCATTGTTATTGCATACAACGAAATGTGTTTTCAGTACAAGATGTCTAAGAGCAGACATTCAGTAGACTGAGGACAGCCTGAGGGGCCAGACTCACAGCAGCACCGCTTGTATGTTAAGGAAGTTAAGTGAAGTGAATTATATTTATATAGCGATTTTCTCTAGAGACTCCGGACATATTTTGTAAAAGATCTACAATCAACCGATTCCATCCATCCATCCATTTTCTACTGCATGTCCCTCTTTTGGTAACTGGGGTGGCTGGAGCCTATCCCAGCTGCATTCGGGCGGAAGGCAGCGTACACCCTGGACAAATCGCCACCTCATCGCAGGGCCAAAACAGATAGACAGACAACATGGGGGCTCTGGACAATTACTACTTCCACCGGCGGCAGGGAGGCTCGTAACTCAAATGTATGCTCGCAATTTAGAGCATAACAAAAAGCCTAGAGCAGTGGTTCTTAACCTTGTTGGAGGTACCGAACCCCACCAGTTTCATATGCGCATTCACTGGACCCTTCTTTAGTGAAAAAATGTTTTAAATTTTTTTTTTTCAAATTCCATACAAAGTTATATGTTGCTGGTAACACTTTAATATTGGGAACATATTCTAATTAACAAAGACTTAATTTAGAGTTATTTGGTTAGGGTTAGGGTTAGAGGGTTATAATAAGGCCATGCCGAATAAGGCATTAATAAGAACTTAATAATGACTAGTTAAGAGCCAATATGTTACTAATTTGCATGTTAATAAACAACTAATTAATGGTGAATATGTTCCCCATACTAAAGTGTAGCCATGTTTTTTTACTGGTGCACAAAATGAACCGTGCATGAACATCACCTTGTTCAAAGAACAAAACCAACACAGTGCATAAACTCACAACAAATTACACACCTGCAAATCAGTGTGACTTCTGCTGTTGCCGTATCCGTAATACGCCGATAGGGAGAAGTTTTTATTTACATGATGAGTCGGGTGTGTGTTGACCTCCGCCGAACCCCTGAGGCCGACTCACCGAACCCCTAGGGTTCGATCGAACCCAGGTTAAGAACCACTGGCCTAGAGACAGCTCGTATCTCAAATTACATGTAAATTAGAGTACGTGTACCTCTGTATAGGGATGAACACCAAATTCAGTACTTTTACTGACTCCGTGTCCGTCGGTACTACTGGGTACTGATACACATATAAAAAAAAAAGGTGCCATATTTCGATACCTTGTTGCTCTAGACGTCACGTCCAGTTGCAGACTCAGCACTAGCTAAAGCACTCGGCCGGGAAACAAGAAGTCAAGTATTCAGAGCAGACAGAGTAATGTTACACATTTTCATGACAACAAAGCAAGAAGAATGTGCTCCGAAGTACAAGTCCGCTTTTTTAAATGTGCTTGCTCAATGCTAATTTACTACATTGGATTTGACATAGACATGCAACCGATTTACATTAGTGATTTCACATGGCAAATTAAATACCAGCAAATTTGGGAATGAAAACAACAACTAAGATGCACGTTACATTCAAACAGCTGGTGTGTAATAAATATAATACTTTGTAAGACTCAACAAATGACAAGACTGGCACCCTCAACTTAATGGCAAAGAATACTTCCGTTCCACATGGAATTGCAACAGCATGCAAAGTCTACTATATCATACATTACTGTACAGCACTTGCAAATGAGTCACACAAGTGTAAGAAAACAAGATAACAACTGGACAACGCAGCTCAGTAATAATAATACATTTTAAAAAATAGTTTTTTAAATAAATAATAATATTTAAAAAACAACAACAACAAAAAAATATATAAATATACATATATATATATATATACATACATTATATATACACATATATATATATACACACATAATATATATATATATATATATATTAGGGCTTCAAATAACGATTAATTTGATAATCGATTAATCTGTCGATTATTACTTCGATTAATCGATTAATAATCGGATAAAAGAGACAAACTACATTTCTATCCTTTCCAGTATTTTATTGAAAAAAAACAGCATACTGGCGCCATGTTCTTTCAACTTGCCAAATAAAACAAGGAAAATGTTACAAAAATGCTCACTTTTGACACCCCTGCTATAGATAATAAAAAATTTAATGTGATAAATCTATCGATAAAAAGCAGAGCCTGGCGACGCATGCGCGTTTATCATAACTCTCTCGCTCTCGCTCTCTGTCTCTGCCCCTCCCTCACGAATGCTGCTGCGCGCACAATTTGTTTAGTTTTTAACCTTCTTAACCCTGAACATACATTGTTAATACACGCAACCCTAACTCAAAATGCCGGACATTTGAGGCATTTAAGAAACACCGCCCGGACAGCCCCTCAAAAGAGGACATGTCCGATGAAAAGAGGAGGTATGGTCAGTTTATCCTAGCTCGGTGCTAGCAGCGATCGGTTTCACCGGACATGTCCTCTTTTGCTAGCATGCTAGCAGCTAACGGGCTACGATAGACTGACCATACGTCCTCTTTTCACCGGACATGTCCTCTTTTGCGGAGCTGTCAGGGCGGAGTTTCTTAAATGCCTCAAATGTCCGGCATTTTGAGTATTGTTTACACAACATGCAGTACGCTACTTAATATGTCCGTGTGGAAACTCGTTCGGTACACCTCCGCACCGAACCGAAACCCCCGTACCGAAACGGTTCGATACAAATACACGTACTGTTACACTCCTATTATTTTGATTGTTTTTTCTCACCTGTTTGTAAATGTTGCAGTTTATAAATAAAGGTTAAAAAAAAACATACTTGCCAACCTTGAGACCTCCAATATCGGGAGGTGGGGTCGTGGTTAAGAGGAGAGTATATTTACAGCTAGAATTCACCAACTCAGGTATTTCATATATATATATATATATATATATATATATATATATATATATATATATATATATATATATATATATATATATATATATATATATATATATATATATATATATATACTTGACTTTCAGTGAATTCTAGCTATATATATATACATATATATATTTTATTATATATATAAATAAAAGAAATACTTGAATTTTAGTGTTCATTTATTTACACATATATACACACACACACACACAACACTCATCTACTCATTGTTGTACTTGAAAGTACAATGCTTTGTTAAGGTTTGAATTGTCCATCCTCTTTCTATTCTCTGTCACTATTTTTCTAACCATGCTGAACACCCTCTCTGATGATGCATTGCTGTGTGGCACGCACAAAAGTGCTTTCATCAAATGCATGAGAGTGTGGAATCTTCCATCTCTCCCTAGCATGGCCCAAAACCGGTCAATCCTTGCTTCCTGGGGAAGATCTTCCCTGGCAAGCAATTGGTACTCCAGTACTTGTACCCGGGGGCTGGTCAGGTCCAATCGCAGCTGCGGCAGACTTTTTTTTTGGGGGGCGTGGCCTCCAGCTCCGGCTGAATACCGGGAGTTTGTCGGGAGAAAATCTCTGTCGGGAGGTCGTCGGGAGAGGCGCTGAATATCGGGATTCTCCCGCTAAAAACGGGAGGGTTGGCAAGTATGAAAAAAAACAAAAAAACGTAGCCTCAGCGCATGCGCATAGCATAGATCCAACGAATCGATGACTAAATTAATCGCCAACTATTTTTATAATCGATTCTAATATAAATATATATATATATATATATATATATATATATATATATATATATATATATATATATATATATATATATATATATATATATATATATATATATATGTATATATATATATATACACACATATATATATATATATATATATATATATATATATATATATATATATATATATATATATATATATATATATATATATATATATATATATATATATATATATATATATATATATATATATATGTATATATAATTTATGTATATATATGTATATTTTTGTTGTTGTTGTTGTTTTTTAAATATTATTATTTATTTAAAAAACAATTTTTAAAAATGTATGCACATTATATACCAATTAATATTCGTTAACAAATTTGAACGTACACAAAAGTACCGAAAATTGGTACCGTGGAGGACCATTATCAATTCCCACGCACTGGGAATTGGTACCGTATCGATTCAAATGTGAAAGGTACCCATCCCTCCACTGCAGTATATCGATTCTCATACAACAACGAAATAAGTAGCTTAACATTAGGGTTACTTTATTATATAAAAATTACATTTATATGTTATAGGAATAATATATCAATGTGATCAATAATTGATTACTTCTACTGCTCTAAAGTATTCATGAAATACCCAAGCAGACCCCCCTAGTGTTTTTAGAGAGGGGCAGGAATAGCCGACACAACAAGAGTAAGGGGTATGGGATTATGAAATCTACCTCACACTCCCTAGGGGCATCACCTCACCCATCAGGCTCACAAATAGCTGAAGGACCGACTCCTTTCTAACACACTGCAGCCATACCTTCCTTACACCCCTGCAGCTATGTCCACTTATTTGTTTGCCAAAGTTGGATTGACAGCGCCCTGAATCTGAGCTGCCATCTCCCTCCCTTTGCCCTTCATCTTTGTACTGCAGGGCCGGACAAAATACCCTTCTTGGTTCCAGCATGCTAGAAAAAAAGAAAAACATTCAGGAAATGAAAGTTGTAACACGATCCTCTGTGTGCCAAACGTTTCCCTGAGCGGGGACAAAAGGCTGCAGAAAAGCTGCTGGGCCTATTTTAGTGAACACATGATAGAGGAGCAGGGAGGCTGGGACACAGAGGAAGAGAGAGATGGATGAAAAGTAGAGGACGATGAGAGAGGACAGAGAATATTATGAGGGGCCGTTAGGGACATTATTCAGAATGACCTCTTACATACACTACTGAAATGCTCTCACATAAACAACTGAAATTATTTTCTCTCACACACCGTACTGAAACACTCTTATACACACTACTGAAAAACTCTTATACACACTGCTGAAACACTCTCACATACACTACTGAAATGCTCTCACATAAACAACTGAAATGTTTTTCTCTCACACACCCTACTGAAACACTCTTATACACACTACTGAAACACTCTTATACACACTACTGAAACACTCTTATACACACTACCGAAATGCTCTCACATAGACAACTAAAATGTTTTCTCTCACACACCCTACTGAAACACTCTTATACACACTACTGAAACACTCTTACATACACTACTGAAATGCTATCACATAAACAACTAAAATGTTTTCTCTCACACACCCTACTGAAACACTCTTATACACCCTACTGAAACACTCTTATACACACTACTGAAACACTCTTATACACACTACTGAAACACTCTTACATACACTACTGAAATGCTATCACATAAACAACTAAAATGTTTTCTCTCACACACCCTACTGAAACACTTGTATACACCCTACTGAAACACTCTTATACACACTACTGAAACACTCTTACATACACTATTGAAATGCTCTCACATAAACAACTGAAATATTTTTCTCACACACACTACTGAAACACTGTTATACACACTACTGAAACACTCTTACATACACTACTGAAATGCTCTCACATAAACAACAAAAACATTTTTCTCTCACACACCCTACTGAAACACTCTTACACACACTACTGAAACACTCTTATACACACGACTGAAACACTCTTACATACACTACTGAAATGCTCTCACATAAACAACTAAAAGATTTTTCTCTCACACACCCTACTGAAACACTCTTATACACACTACTGAAACACTTTTACATACACTACTGAAATGCTCTCACATAAACAACTAAAATGTTTTTCTCTTACACACCCTTCTGAAACACTCTTATACACACTACTGAAACACTCTTACATACACTACTGAAATGCTCTCACATAAACAACTACATTTTTTTTGTCTCACACACCCTACTGAAACACTCTTATACACACTACTGAAACACTCTTGTACACACTACTGAAACACTCTTACATACACTACTGAAATGCTCTCACATAAACAAATAAAATGTTTTTCTCTCAAACACCCTATTGAAACACTCTTATACACACTACTGAAACACTCTAACATACACTACTGAAATGCTCTCACATAAACAACTAAAATGTTTTTCTCTCACACACCCTACTGAAACACTCTTATACACACTACTTAAACACTCTTGTACACACTACTGAAACACTCTTACATACACTACTGAAATGCTCTCACATAAACAACTAAAATGTTTTTCTCTCACACACCCTACTGAAACACTCTCATAAACACTACTGAAATGTTTTTCTCTCACGCACACACCTGGAATTATTTTTCACTAGTATGTATAAACAGATTTCACCTGTGTGTGTGTGTGCTTTTTACACGTGTGTGTGAGAGACAACAATTTCAGTAGTATGTGTGCAAGGATTTCAGTTATGTGTAAAAGAGCATCTTACCAGTGTGTATGAGAGAATCTTACCAGTGTGTATGAGAGAGGTTGCATTCCGGTTCCGGTCACCCTTTTCAGACAATTTTTTAATTTTTTTTAAAGCAAAGTTGTTTGTGAACAAAATGTCTGCCTGACTGCCGACAAGTAGCTTAACCAAGGCAGGAGCTCTACTTCATAATTTGAGGGCTTCAGCTGAGAATATAAGAACACTTTCAATGCAACAAGGGTAGGGCTGCCGCCGTGGGTTGCCCCTGCAGGACGCGACACCTGAGCGGCCTTTCTCCTCCCGACAGCCAAGCAGCTTGGAGCACTCGTTCCATTGCGAGTTTACACCGCAGCATTATCAAGTGCAACGTTCCAGTTCATGGACATCGAAGCAAGAGGCGGAAAAGGTAATTAGACATTATTTATTTCTAAATGATTGTTGAATCCCACGAAATGTAAGACAACATGGCATCGTAGTGAGCTAAACAGTTAGCCTTAGTCTGCCTCCACTACAAACAAGTTAGCAACTAGTGTTTCCGCGGCTCCTAAGAGTCTGACATCTATTGCAAACTTGCCGTTTGTCTCGGAGGAAGCGGACAAAAGTACACAGTCAAATCAGCTAGTAATATTTGCAGCGTTGTTGCTATGGTAACATGTCGAAATGTGAGTCACGTTGTGGTACGTCAGTAGCTAATCATATACTAATAATAATTGATTACATTTATTTAGCAATTTTCTATCGACTAGATAAGGGGTCCCCAAATTACGGCCCGTGGGCTCGTTTCGGCCCGCCAACGTCCAAAATCCGGCCCGTGGGGAAAAAAAAAAAATATTATTTTAAATCTGACTTTTCTAATCCATTTTTTGGTGTCTCCGAGCTGCTCAGGCAAATCATATTGTCTAAAAATGCATTTCCCTGTATGACTTATATTGTCTTAGCTGTTTTCATGTTGAGTTAAGAGTTTATTTCGAAAATGCAAGCATACAACATGATACATCACAATTTCCAGTTTCATTTTTCAACATGTTCGAAATGGAGTAGGAAGAAGCAGAGTTTATTTAATCCTACCCCTTTTCTTTTACATAACAGTTGCTAAAACTTTTG
The DNA here is from genome assembly GCF_033978785.1 of Entelurus aequoreus. NCBI lineage: Eukaryota > Metazoa > Chordata > Actinopteri > Syngnathiformes > Syngnathidae > Entelurus > Entelurus aequoreus. The sequence goes on from NC_084733.1 coordinate 53,955,822, forward strand.
TTCACTTCCTGTTCTCAATTTATTCACAATATACTCCATAAGTAATCACAATACAAATAAACAAATAAATAGTAATTGGTGAAGTAAGTCATATTACATATAATGAGATAAGTAAGATTATTTTGAGAATGAAAGAATTGATGGATGGAATAAATCCAGAATGTTTATCATGGTTCTTCTTCTTTGTACTTTGTAAACACTTTAAGTTTGAAGAGTTTCTTGAAGTGGATCATATTAGTACATTATTTGATTGCTTTACTTAATCCATTCCATAATTTAATTCCATATACTGAAGGTCTTAAGTGTTGTACGTGCATACAGCTGTTTTAAATTACATTTTTCTCTGAGATTATATTTCTCCTCTTTTTTTGAGAAGAATTGTTGTATATTCTTAGGTAGCAGGTTATAGTTTGCTTTATGTATGATTTTAGCTGTTTGAAAATTCACTATGTCGTGGAATTTCAATATTTTTGATTCAATAAATAAAGGATTTGTATGTTCTCTATATCCAACATTATGTATTATTCTAACTGATCTTTTTTGTAACACCGTTAATGAATAAAGTGTACTTTTGTAGTTATTTCCCCATATTTCTACACAGTAACTCAGATAAGGTAACACTAGCGAGCAGTAGAGGATATGAAGTGATTTTTTGTCTAGAACATGTTTTGCTTGATTCATTATTGATGTGTTTCTTGCTACTTTATGTTGTATATTTTTTACATGAGATTTCCTGTTCAATTGATCATCAATCATTATACCTAGAAATTTGGTTTAATTTACTCTTTCAATTTCTATTCCGTCTATTTGTATTTGTGTTTGACTTTCTCTTCTACTGTTACCAAATAGAATTATTTTAGTTTTACTGAGATTCAACGATAGTCTGTTTTTGTCAAACCATCTTTTTAATTTGTTAATTTCTTCTGTTATTATTTTTATTATCTTCTGTGTGTTCTCTCCTGAACAAAACGCTGTTGTATCATCCGCAAATAATACTAACTTTAAATCTTTTGTAACTTTACAAATGTCATTTATATAAATATTGAATAATTTAGGTCCAAGTATTGATCCCTGAGGTACACCACAGGATATATTTAGCGTTGTAGACGTGTGTTCGCCTAGCTTCACATATTGTTTCCTGTTTGTTAGATAACTTCTTATCCAGTTTAAGACTAACCCTCTGATGCCGTATCGTTCTAGTTTTTTGATTAAAATATTGTGATTAATTGTGTCAAATTCTTTAGTTAGATCCGCACATTTTTTACTATCTATTGCATTGGTAATTTCTTCTGTAATTTCAATTAAAGCCATTGTAGTTGAAACATTAGCTCTGTATCCATACTGGTTCTCTTCGAGTATTTTATTTTTGTTTGTGAAACTCTCTAATCTGTTATTGAACAGTTTTTCAATGATTTTAGAAAATTGTGGAAGTAAGGAAACAGGTCTATAATTTGTAAATTGATGTTTGTCTCCAGTCTTATAAAGTGGTGCAACTTTAGCTATTTTCATTTTGTTTGGAAATTTAGCTGTTTGAAATGATAGGTTATTAATATACATTAATGGTCCTGAGCTATCTTCTAAAACCTTTTTTATCGTTTCCATATCAATTCCGTTACAATCAGTAGAAGTCTTAGATTTACATTTTTTCACAATTTTAACCATTTCCTCCTGTGTCACATTACTGAGGAACATGGAGTTGGGATTTCGCTCTATGGTATCATTATAGTCCTCAATTGAAACTGGGTCTGGAATCCTTTCTTCCAATTTTGGTCCAATATTTACAAAGTAATTATTGAAGCTTTCAACTACTTTCTTTATGTTGTCATTCTTTTTATTTCCTTCTAAGAAGTATTGGGGGTAATCCCTCTTAGTGCCATTTTTAAAAATGCTATTGAGGATGCCCCATGTTGCTCTCATATTATTTTTGTTCCTGTTCAACAATTCACTGTAATATTCTTTTCTACATGATCTTAGTATGTTTGTTAACTTGTTTTTATACTTTTTGTATTTAATTTCTGCCTCTGTAGTTCTTTGTGCTATGAATTTTCTATATAGTGTATTCTTCTTCTTACAAGCATTTTTTAATCCTTTTGTCATCCATGGTTGATTATTATTTCTCTGCTTACTACTGAGTTGTTTCCATGGACAATGTTTGTCATAAAGTATTATGAACTTGTTTAAGAAATGTTCATGTGCTTCATCAACCTCTTTTTCATTGTACACATTGTCCCAATCTTGCTTTTGTAGCTCAATTTTGAAAGCAATCATCCTCTTCTCTGTGCACAGTCTTCACCTCTTCTCTGTGCACAGTCTTCAAAATGTCCTTTTGTCTTCCATGTTCTTCTTGTAGTTTCCATCATATATTGTAAAAACTGGCAGATGATCACTAACGTCGGTTATAAGTAGACCACTTGTAGTGTTATTATCAAAATCATTGGTAAAAATATTATCAATAAGCGTGGCACAGTGTCCTGTGATTCTGCTTGGCTTTGTGATTTTAGGATATAAACTGATGCTGTACATTGTATCAATGAAGTCATCAATAGACTTTTGCTTGTTAGGGTTCAATAAGTCAATATTAAAGTCACCGCATAGGAAAATTATTTTTTGACCATTGTCCATGTAAGTTGCCTTGATCCGTTCTTCAAATGTTTGTATACTTGATTTAGGTGATCTAAATATAAAACTAATGAAAATGTTTTTGCCTTTTTCCTGACATATTTCAATGGTTATACATTCTAAAATATTATCTATAGCAAATGACATGTTTTTTACCACTTTGTAGTTCAGGTTCTTCATCACGTACACAGCTACTCCTCCTCCATTTTTGTTGGTTCTGTTGATGTAATTTAGTTCATATCCTTCCAGATCAAAATCTATTCCTTTTTTATCATCAATCCACGTTTCTGTGACAGCGATCACTTTGAAGGGTTCGTTGATGTGTTCCAAAAAGTTGTTGATGTTGTTGTAGTTTGCATACAAGCTTCTGCTATTAAAATGAATAATTGACAATTTGTTATCACATTTGATTTTGCTATTATATTGCTCATCTGTATAATATGTGATCTGATTGTTACATTCTTATTTCAGAGTCACCACACAGCTGCATGACCATTTCAACAAGGACGGAATAAACAACCTCTGGATTCATGGAAGTTGGCTTCCAAACAACTTCTCTCCACACAAATATATTGTTTGGAATATTCAATATATTTCACATAGAAACATATTAAATATCCTTTTTTTTTTTGCTCAAAAAAGACTCCTTATGTCGTATTATTCATATACTTTTCAAATGTTCTTGTAGTCAGACAATCTTTTCAGTGTATTAGAGGGAATCTTTACCTGATCTGTTTGGACTGTCATCTGCAGTCTTCTTCAGTGTCGCGTCCTGCAGGGGCAACCCATGGCGGCAGCCCGACCCTTGTTGCATTGAAAGTGTTCTCCGCTGAAGCCCTCAAATTATGAAGTAGAGCTCCTACCTCGGTTAAGCTACTTGTCGGCAGTCAGGCAGACATATTGTTCACAAACAACTTGTCTGAAAAGGGGCGGGGATTATTGGTGACCGGAACCGGAATGCAACCTCGCTCATACACACTGGTAAGATTCTCTCATACACACTGGTAAAATGCTCTTATACACATAACTGAAATCATTGCACACATACTACTGAAATTGTTGTCTCTCACACGCACGTGTAAAGAGCACACACACACACACAGGTGAAATCCGTTTATACATACTAGTGAAAAATAATTTCAGGTCTGTGTGTGCGTGTGTGTGCTTAAACGAAAAACATATTTTAGTAGTGTTTATGAGAGTGTTTCAGTAGGGTGTGTGAGAGAAAAACATTTTAGTTGTTTATGTGAGAGCATTTCAGTAGTGTATGTAAGAGTGTTTCAGTAGTGTGTATAAGAGTGTTTCAGTAGGGTGTGTGAGAGAAAACATTTTAGTTGTTTATGTGAGAGCATTTCAGTAGTGTGTATAAGAGTGTTTCAGTAGTGTGTATAATAGTGTTTCAGTAGGGTGTGTGAGAGAAAAACCTTTCAGTTGTTTATGTGAGAGCATTTCACTAGTGTATGTAAGAGTTTCAGCAGTGTGTATAAGAGTGTTTCAGCAGTGTGTATAAGAGTGTTTCAGCAGTGTGTATAAGAGGGTTTCAGCAGTGTGTATAAGAGTGTTTCAGTAGTGTGTATAAGAGTGTTTCAGTACGGTGTGTGAGAGAAAATAGTTTCAGTTGTTTATGTGAGAGCATTTCAGTAGTGTATGTAAGAGGTCATTCTGAATAATGTCCCTAACGGCCCCTAATAGAATCTGAGCAACTGATTAGTTGACTGCAGCCTCTTCCCCATTACAGTGAGGGAGGAGAGAAGGTAAAGTTTGCTGACGTGATGAACTTCTCCGTGCAAAGACCCGGCTGCAAGAAAAAAAATAAACACACCTATTTCTACACAGTGTATTTTTCAGCTGGTGCCAGGCCCTAATCATTTCTCAATCAGCAGTCATAGTCCAAATCTTGACATGCAGGATGGAGAAGAGGGAAATAATATTTTAAGTTCTATATACACACTCATAGATGAATGCTGCAGGAGTCAAGGCTTTTCTCTGCTATGCCTAAAATCTAACTTATCTTTTACCTGCCTGCTTTACAGCTATCTCGAACCTAAAAGTTCCCCAACCTAAGCGTGTTTTGGAATAAAAGCTGTCTGTCGGACACGTTCATAACAATATTTAATATGTTCAATATTATCATATTATCTGGGTTTTTTTCCCGAACTCTTTTTATTGATATTTTCAAACAGACAAAAGAGTGCAAGTAGCAACAGTACATTTCTGAAGTCAGTATATTTATCATATTTTGATCATTTCAATAATGATTTTTTCCGCGCGTTGATTTCTATGCGTGGGTTAATTTATTATTTGTGTAATCAATTATAGTCTGGAGTGCCACCCACAGAGGGTTTGACAGGGTATTCATATGGATATTAAAATCCCGCGTGCGTCACTAGGTCAGCAACAAACTCTGAAAACTTGCTGATAAAGTCCGAATAGGGCCCATGAGGGCGATAGATAACAGCCAGGTAGAGAGGTAGCAGTGTGACAGACATAGTAAGCACCTCAAATGATTTAAAAAACCCAAAACCAGTGAAGTTGGCACGTTGTGTAAATCATAAATAAAACCAGAATACAATGATTTGCAAATCCTTTTCAACATATATTCAATTGAATAGACTGCAAAGACAAGATACTTAACGTTCGAACTGGTAAACTTTGTTATTTTTTGCAAATATTAGCTCACTTGGAATTTGATGCCTGCAACATGTTTCAAAAAAGCTGGCACAAGTGGCAAACAAGACTGAGAAAGTTGAGGAATGCTCATCAAACACTTATTTAGAAAATCCAACAGGCTAATTGGGAACAGGTGGGTGCCATGATTGGGTATAAAAGCAGCTTCCATGAAATGCTCAGTCATTCACAAACAAGGATAGGGTGAGGGTCACCACTTTGTGAACAAATGTGTGAGCAAATTATTTAAGAACAACATTTCTCAACCAGTTATTGCAAGGAATTTAGGGATTTCACCATCTACGGTCCGTAATTTCATCAAAAGGTTCAGAGAATCTGGAGAAATCACTGCACATAAATAGCAAGGCTGAAAACCAACATTGAATGCCCGTGACCTTCGAGCCCTCATGCATTACTGCATCAAAAAGCGACATCAGTGTGTAAAGGATATCACCACATGGGCTCAGGAACACTTCCGAAAACCACTGTCAGTAACTACAGTTCGTCGCTACATCTGTAAGTGCAAGTTAAACTTTACTACGCAAAGCGAAAGCCATTTATCAACAACACCCAAAAACGCCGCCGGCTTCGCTGGGCCCGAGCTCATCTAAGATGGACTGATGCAAAGTGGAAAAGTGTTCTGTGGTCTGACGAGTCCACATTTCAAATTGTTTTTGGAAACTGTGGACGTCGTGTCCTTTGGAACAAAGAGGAAAAGAACCATCCAGACTGTTATAGGCGCCAAATTCAAAAGCCAGCATCTGTGATTGTATGGGGGTGTAATAGTGCCCAAGGCATGGGTAACTTACACATCTGTGAAGGCACCATTAATCCTGAAAGGTACATACAGGTTTTGGAGCAACATATGTTGCCATCCAAGCAATGTTATCATGGACGCCCCTGCTTATTTCAGCAAGACAATACCATACCATACCATACCAACTTTATTTATAAAGCCCTTTAAATGCCAAGCCACGTGTTACAACAGCCTGGCTTCATAGTAAAAGAGTTTGGGGACTAGACTGGCCTGCCTGTAGTCCAGACCTGTCTCACATTGAAAATGTGTGCCGCAATATGAAGCGTAAAATACCACAACAAAGACCCCAGACTGTTGAATAACTTAAGCTGTTACATCAAGCAAGAATGGGAGAGAATTCCACCTGAAAAGCTTAAAAAATTGGTCTCCTCAGTTCCCAAACGTTTACTGAGTGTTGTTCAAAGGAAAGGCCATGCCTGTGCCAACTTTTTTGCAACGTGTTGCTGCCATTAAATTCTAAGTGAATGATTATTTGCTAAAAAAAAATGTGTTTCTCAGTTCGAACATTAAATATCTTGTCTTTGCAGTTTATTCAATTGAATATTAGTTGAAAAGGATTTGCAAATCATTGTATTCTGTTTTTATTTACGAATTACACAACATACCAATTTCACTGGTGTTGTGTTTTGTAAATGTATTACTTGGTTTAGGGCTAAGGTTAAGGTTTTCATTGGATATTAGTAAGACCCCTCCACAGCTTTTCAGGGGACGGGCAATTTGTGCACTCATATAGTTAGGAGGGAATGCTTCGATAAGTGGAAAAAATGATTCTGGTTTTAGCCAAATCTCACTGAGAGCAATGACATTAAGATTGTTTGAGTCACTTGAGAAAAAGCGCTATATAAATGTAATTCACTTCACTTCACTTCACTAAAGACCTCATTAACTAATAGCGCTTTGGGAGGCAATGATCTAATGTTTAAAGGCCCATATTATAGGTACTTGGCTGTTTTGAGGCATTTTGTTGATGGTATCTGTTGTACTGATATTAATAACGTTACGTTTATTCCGCGTGGTGCCCCTTAAATAATTTTGATCACATCTCAGAATTGATATGTTGGGGATGTTGTGATTATTTGCTTGTTGCTGCGATAGATTTAACGCTTCATAATTTGCCAGCTCAGAAGAATGCATGTCCACCTCTGGCACAGTCACTACAGACAAAACATTATGTGAGTCATATATTTGTCTACGAGAATTGCTATGTGTGCAGGAATAATCCAGCCTGGTGCTAGTTAGTTCTAGGTTAATTGACTCCTCACCCGGGCTGACAGGCACTGTAATTGCCTGTGTCTGAGCTTGCTGTAGTGTAGTTAGTCAAGTGAGACTCAACCAGTACTCTCTGTTTCTACCCCGGTTAGGGTGAAGGCCATCCCTCCTCAGCAGACCTGGTTTGCCCCAGAAAGAGGGCCAATTATCAATAAACGTTAGTCCCTGTTCTCTACATAAACTAGCCAGCCACTTGTTAAGCGAGACTAATCTGCTATACCGCTGATCATTGCCTCGAGCAGGTAGGGGGCCGAGAAAAATACTTGATGCCGAGACATCTTTCTAACAAGATTACAAATCCTACCTATGTTCCTATTTGTAATCCCTGACTGTTTCATCCTAATGTCATTGGAGCCGAAGTGTACAACTATGTTTGCGTAGATAGTGGTGGGATTAGCCTATCATATGTGTTTATTAGGCCTGTTGCGAGTCAGCTCCCAAAGATTAGCTTCAAAATCAGATGATCGGGCCCCGAGAATACACTTAATTATGGCTTGTTTACTAAGTTGTATGTTCCAGGTGATGGAGTCCCCTATGACTAAGGTGTGGTGTCCGGCAGACTGGGGTGTAGAACTATCTAAAGTAGGGGTGTGTGCATCGCATCTCATAAGCTTGACAACACACTGTGTCCAATATTTTCACAAAGATAAAATAAGTCATATTTTTGGTTCATTTAATAGTTGCAACAAGTCCTTTACAATTATTAAAGCTTTTTACAAAAATGTACTACTCTGCTTGCATGTCAGCAGACTGGGGTAGATCCTGCTGAAATCATATGTATTGAATGAATAGAGAATCCTTTTGAATCAGGAAAATATTGTTTTTGAATCGAGAATCGCGTTGAATCGAAAAAAATCGATTTTCAATCGAATCGTGACCCCAAGAATCGATATCGAATCGAATCGTGGGACACCCAAAGATTTGCAGCCCTAATCTAAAGGGTTAAATCTATTATGCGTCTCAACCGGTTCACCGTGGCTTGTAGGCTACTTAGGGCTGCTACAAACTGGGCTAGTCAACTCGCTACAGCTAATGCTAGCAAACGTGTCCTAAAGTTAAGAACTTACTCTGCTCTAACTGGCGGACACAGCCCTTGAGTAGAGCCAATCTATCCATAAGAAAGGTGCATGAGGAACAAGAAGCCATACTCACATTGTTTCTTTCACCGAGTCAAGTTCTTGCTGCCTTCAGAGCACAGCAGCTTTGGACCGGGACTAGCTTAGCTTCACTAGCTTAGCAACTAGGTAGCTAAAATTGAGGCGGTCAAACAGAGTGCTTTGTAAGTTTGATAAGACTACTAAATGTGTTGGTGAAAGATTACAGAAAGGTGTAAGACAATTAGAAGCACACAGATAGTAAGATAGCAATTAGCTTTTGAGCAGTGAAACAGCGGCGACGAGCAGCGAGTGAGCAGACTCAAAGCAGAACCAATTAAACTGGTAAGTTGATTGTGCCAGTCTTGTCTTTTGTTGAGTACTAAACAAAGTGTTTAAACGGTAAGTATTATAATTATTACACACCAGCAGTTTGATTGTAACGTGCATCTTTGTTGTAGTTTTCATTACCAAATTTGAAAAAGTTGAAATTGCCATGTGAAATCGCTAATGCTAATCGGTTGCATGTCTATGTGAAATCCGATGTAAATTTGCATTGAGCTAGCATATTTACAAAAGTGGACTTGTACTTTGGAGCACCTTCTTCTTGCTTTGTTGACTTTAAAATTTGTAGCATTACTACCAGTTTGCTCGGAGTGCTTGACTGCTTGTTTCCCGGCCAAGTGCTTGAGCCTTGTTTGCAACTGAATGTGACGTCTCGAGCAACAAACTTATTGAAATATGGCACCATTTGATTTTATGTGAATCGGTACCCAGTAGTACCGACGGAATCAGAGTCAGTTCCAATAAAAGTACTGAAATCGGTATTCAACCCTATACAGGTAAATGTACCATATATGTTCATCCATCCATTTCCTACCGCTTGTCCCGTTCGGGGTCGTGGGGGTGCTGGAGCCTATCTCAGCTGCATTTGGGCGGAAGGCGGGGTACACCCTGGACAAGTCACCACCTCATCACAGGGCCAACAGAGATAGACAGACAACATTCACACTCACATTCACACACTAGGGCCAATTTAGTGTTAAAGGCCTACTGAAACCCACTACTACCGACCACGCAGTCTTATATATCAATGATGAAATCTTAACATTGCAACACATGCCAATACGGCCGGGTTAACTTATAAAGTGCAATTTTAAATTTCCCGGGAAATATCCGGCTGAAAACGTCTCGGTATGATGACGTTTGCGCGTGACGTCACGGATTGAACGGAAGTATTAGGACACCATTGTGTCCCAATACAAACAGCGTCTGTTTTCATCGAAAAATTCCACATTATTCTGGACATCTGTGTTGGTGAATCTTTTGAAATTTGTTTAATGAACAATGGAGACAGCAAAGAAGAAAGCTGTAGGTGGGATCGGTGTATTAGCGGCTGGCTACAGCAACACAACCAGGAGGACTTTGTGTTGGATAGCAGACGCGCTATCTGACGCTAGCCACCGACCGCACCGATGATCGGGTGAAGTCCTTCGTCACGCCATTGATTGCTGGAACGCAGGTGAGCACAGGTCGTGATGAGCAGATGAGGGCTGGCGTAGGTGGAGAGCTAATGTTTTTAGCATAGCTCTGTCAAGGTCCCGTAGCTAAGTTAGCTTCAATGGTGTCGTTAGCAACAGCATTGCTAGGCTTCGCCAGGCTGGACAGCATTAACCGTGTGGTTACAGGTCCAGGGTTTGGTTCGGTGTCTCTTGATAGTAGAAGTAATAGTAGCAGTGGCGTGCGGTGAGGTTCATGTCAGGTGAGGCACTGACTTCATCACAGTCAGATTTACAAACATAAGAACCCTAAAGAGTATCTTATTCACCATTTGATTGGCAGCAGTTAACGGGTTATGTTTAAAAGCTCATACCAGCATTCTTCCCTGCTTGGCACTCAGCATCAAGGGTTGGAATTGGGGGTTAAATCACCAAAAATGATTCCCAGGCACGGCGCCACTGCTGCCCACTGCTCCCCTCACCTTCCAGGGGGTGAACAAGGGGATGGGTCAAATGCAGAGGACACATTTCACCACACCTACACTGTAAAAAAAAAGACATTTGAGAAAACGCAAATTTTCAAGGCAACGTGATGCAACAAGATTTTTGCGTTTTCTCAACTTTTGACTACTGCTAACCAGACACTGTTTTGGTACACTGTAAAAAATAATTATAGTTTTTAAGTTAGTCTGTCTCAGAAATAAGGTTTCACTATGTTTAACTACCAAAACAGTGTCTGGCCAGCAGTTGTCAAAAGTTGAGAAAACGCAAAAATCTTGTTGCATCATGTTGCCTTGAAAATTTGCGTTTTCTCAATTATTTGTTTTTACAGTGTAGTGTGTGTGTGACAATCATTGCTACTTTAACTTTACACTTACAAACTGTAGCACACAAAAAAGCACATTTAATAAAACATTTTTTTATTATGGTCTTACCTTTACTTATAAGTGCGGGAGCAGTGGTGTTCGTGTTGGAAGAGTCGTGAATGAATGAAATATGAAATCCGCGCAGCAGTCTGCAGGTGTACCTAATGTTGTGTCCCTGTTCACGGCTCCTCCGGCGCGCAGCGCGAGCATTGTTGTTTTTGCACTTTTTGGCTTCTTGTTAAGTGACTTTTTTTGGGTGGATTCGGTCTTGCACGTGGAGGGTTTGGGTGTGGGCTTTGGTTGGTGTGGCGCTCCCGTCGGGAGGTGCAATCTGCGGCGGAGGTGCTTGGCACCAGGAGGCGGGGTTATGAGACGAGCCTCCAGTTTTATGATCGCTCAGCACAAGAAATACGTTACACACATACCGTTGTTGACAAAATACACTGTACATTACATACCTCAGCTAACTAAACTATGGAAATGTATAATATAATTCATATAGCAATACGGTCTCACTGCACAGCAGGCCAGCAGTTAGCCGAGTCATTGTGCACAATCCATGTTGAGGCACAACGCAGTGACGTGCCTCAACTGGCTGCTGATCACCGCACCGTCTCTTCTCAGTATTTGAACGGCAAATGTGAAAATAAAAATAAAAATAATCTAAAACTGGTGAAGTTAAATGGAAAATAACTTTAGTATAATCACTGGATACATATAACAATTTAATTAATTTTTTTTCTTTTTACTTTTTTTTTCTTTCCATGATGGCAGGTGAGGCCGTGCCTCCCCTGCCTCTAGTGACTGCACGCCACCGAATAGTAGTATTGTTGATCTTCTGTCTATCCTTCCAGACAGGGGCATGTTTCTTCTGTTTCTATCTGCAGTTAAGGACGATGCTATTACGTTAGCTCCAAAGCTAAAGTGCTTCACCGATGTATTGTCGTGGAGATAAAAGTCACTGTGAATGTCCATTTCGCGTTCTCGACTCTCATTTTCAAGAGGATATAGTATCCGAGGTGGTTTGAAATACAAATCCGTGATCTACTATAGAAAAAGGAGAAAGTGTGGAATCCAATGAGCCCTTTTACCTAAGTTACGGTCAGAGATAAAAAAAGATACACCCTGGCGTCCTGCACTGCACTCTAATCCTTCACTCTCACTTTCCTCATCAACGAATCTTTCATCCTCGCTCAAATATCGCGAAATGATCAAGTATGACACATAGAATGGACCTGCTATCCCTGTTTGAATAAGAAAATTTCATTTCAGTAGGCCTTTAGTGTTGCCAATCAACCTATCCCCAGGTGCATGTCTTTGGAGGTGGGAGGAAGCCGCAGTACCCGGAGGGAACCCACGCAGTCACAGGGAGAACATGCAAACTCCACACAGAAAGATCCTGAGCGCAGGATCGAACCCAGGACCTTCGTATTGTAAGGCAGACGCACTGACCAACCCCTCTACCACTGTGCTGCCCCCGCAATCCTTCCAAGGCTGGGTTGGATGGCGCGTATACCCAATTCGTTTGCCAGTATAATGGTTGCAGGAACTATCATTATATACATCATAACTTTTTACAGCCTTTCTTTAATGTAAGTGAGACTTCATTTGTATTCATAAACTGCAGAGTTTAGGGTGTGGCGCACAGTATGGCTCACCTTGACAGGATCGGTGCTTGTTGCTCCTTTTTTTCTACCGACAGGAAAAGCGCATTTAAAGTAAAATAAAGAGGATTTTTTTACAACCGAGTTCCAGAACTTTTCCAGGAGAAAAGATAGCGTTGTCTAACTGCTGATATCTCTACTCAAAATCATTTCCGCTCGCTACGACGTCACAATGACATCATCACTGCTTGACTCTTTATTGCTTTCCAACCAGCACAGTTTTTATACCACAAATATGATACAGATTTCTACAAATAAGATACCTACACAAGTAGTTATTGTATGCTTTTAGAAGTTGATTCGGAGTATTTGACATCGTTACTGCAAAAATAGTACTCTTTCAAAAATGTATTTTCCTGCTATCCTCTTGATGAACTCTCTACCATTTTCGACTTTTCCGAGTCAATGGCATTAATTGTTTTGACACGGATCTTTTTCCAAACCCAACCCTGGCCAGGTATCTGCTGTGAAAGAAAAAAAACGCGTAACCTATCCTTTTTAATGAATTCATTAATTTCTAGTTATTCTTCATAGGAGTGACTGGATTTAGTGGTTCTCAATATTTTTTGGCAAACCAAAAAAAAATAAAAATGTCACCCCGTCCATCCATCCATTTTCTACCGCTTGTCCCTTTATGGGGTAGCGGGGGGTGCTGGAGCCTATCTCAGCTGCATTCGGGCGGAAGGCGGGGTACACCCTGGACAAGTCACCACCTCATCGCAGGGCCAGCACCCCCTTTCTTTAAATGAAATACCATTGAGAAACTGATCACATTTATTTACATATCTGTCAAGCTACTTGTTGAATGCAGCACATGCTCCAAATAAAAAGCTTATTCCCCTTAAGGATATTTTATAATATAAAATATGGGTCCCCAAACTACGGCCCATGGGTTGGATAAAGCCCGCGAGCGTCCAAAATCTGGCCTGCGGAAAGTCCCAAGTTAAAAAAAATAAAATGTTTTAATTTTTAAATGTTTTTTATTATTATATTTTTATGGCGACTTGTCCAGGGTGTACCCCGCCTTCCGCCCGATTGTAGCTGAGATAGGCTCCAGCGCCCCCCGCGACCCCAAAGGGAATAAGCGGTAGAAAATGGTATTTTTAAATCTGTCTTTTCTAATCCATTTTATACCGCTTGTTAATCTCTGGGTCTCCTCCCCACTCAGGAAAATCATATTGTCTAAAAATGCACTTTCCTATCGATAACGTGACATCACGGGCGAGTGCGTGGAAAGTGCACGCTCCTTCAGTCAATTAGTGCGCAAGGAATATATATATATATATATATATATATATATATATATATATATATATATATATATATATATATATATATATATATATATATATATATATATATATATATATATATATATATATATATATATATATATATACTGTATATATCTATATATCTATATATATATATATATATATATATATATACACAGTATATATATATATATATATATATATATATATATATATATATATATATATATATATATATATATATATATATATATATATACACAGTATATATATATATATATATATATATATATATATATATATATATATATATATGTACACAGTATATATATATATATATATATATACACACAGTATATATATATATATATATATATATATATATATATATATATATATATATACTGTGTATATATATATATATATACTGTGTATATATATATATATATATATATATATATATATATATATATATATATATATATATATATATATATATATACATACATATACAGCCCGGCCCCCGGGCAAATTTTTTTTTAACACAATGCGGCCCCCGAGTCAAAAAGTTTGGGGACCCCTGTTTTATATCCTCATACTCTCAGTAATTTTAAGGCGCATGTGTCAAACTTAAGGCCCAGGAGCCAAATCTGGCCCGCCACATTTCTTTATGTTGTCTGCAAAAGCCTATGCTTTGATAAAGCACTTCGTCGTTCTAATAAAATGTTTGTTTTTCAATTTTGAAAGAAAAATTGCAACAAACATTATATTTACATATATTACAAACTTTAGTCCGTTAAATTAGAAATAAACACTTAAATATCTGCTTGTCACCTTGACTTAGCAAGTTATCCATCATTTTGTACGTAAAAATATATTCAAATGTAGGGGTCTTCTTTGTTTTCCAGGCCAAGGGCCCCCAAACTGAAAGAGAGATGGAGCGAGGACCCATATTTATATGTCCCGTACAAAATGATGTTTTAAAGAAACTGGTCCTAAAGGTACCTTGTTTTTTTTAATCAAGAAATTTAAATAATACAGTATAGCAACGTTAATAGCTAGCAGTCAATGAGTATGCAAATTGCTAGCTGGTAGCCAGCATCGCCAATTGCTAGCTGGCAACTAGAGCAGGGGTTCTTGACCTTTTTGACCTCGGGGCCCAACTTTTCCACCATACAGAGGGGCCCAAAGCCAAATCAAATATTAACACTGAATTAGCAATCTTCTTCTTGATTTTAATTATAATCAGTAATTATATATACCCCCCTTCACTTTAAAAGAGTTAATGATATGAAACCATGTGTTATTCACAAACATTATTATCAAGACTTAGGTCAGGCTAAATACAAAAATAAATACTAATCAAAAAATTCTGCAAAAGAATGGGCTCATACAAACCTATGAAAAATAAATGGTAAATGTATAGCGCTTTTCTATCTTTTTAAGGAACTCAAAGCGCTTTGACACTATTTCCACATTCACCCATTCATGGCGGGAGCTGCCATGCAAGGCGCTAACCAAGACCCATCAGGAGCAAGGGTGAAGTGTCTTGCTCAAGGACACAACAGACATGACTAGGATGGTAGAAGGTGGGGATTGAACCAGTAACCCTCAGATTGCTGGCACGGCCACTCTCCCAACTTCGCCACGCCGTCCCTGTATAAATATACTTACATTCACGCAGTGCTAACATAATTTCTTCTAACCAATTTAATAATAAATATTAATAATAAATATGCTTTTAATAAACTGTAAATAACATTTAAGTACAAATGAAAATACAGCTTCACCACTTTAGTCATAATTTTTATAATACAGACCACAGCTGAGAAAAATATATTTTTGGCGGTTGTCTTGGGGCTTATGAAACACTTAACTAGTGCACTAATCACTAGCTATCAACTAAAGCACTAATAGCTAGTTATCTTGAATGTAAACATGAATACAATAATATTATTTATTCATGTTTGCATTTTAAACCTTCAAGGTTTAGTGAGTAGTGTGGCCATACCACTGCCATTTTTAAATGGCACTACAATGTGTCGGATCAATGTTAAGTGTGGAAAATTGCAGGGAGAATATAAAAATATGTTTAGAAAATGTTGTATCAAACCTCTGGCATAGGCAAATATTTAATAATGCAATGAGGCAATTATACTTTAGAGTCAAATGATTACTTTATTAATCACACTTTTAAATTTGAATCAGTCGTGATAAAGTAAATGACCACAATATTTTGATACAAATATGCAATTATATTGCCAGAAAGTCATACATTGACATTTTTTTTAAGTTTTACTTGAATGTACGCCATTAATTTGCTCAAAACCTTGGTAACAGTTTTATCTAAAGTCGGGTTTATTTTGAAAATTTGCCAGCGAGCACAATAGTTGGAGTCTCGTCACTCACCTTTGCACTGAAGTATGCATTGACTTGCGATATATATGCACATATGCGTTTAAGGTAAAGGAGTTTAGGATAACTTGTGTGATTAATCTGCAACTATTAATTTTTGTGATTAATCTATGAGTTAGCTTGTTTTTGACAGCCTTAATTATTCTTCATATGCTTTTGTATTATTACTGTTTACAAGTTGCCTTCTAAAGGTCAGCAAGTTGATTACTTTGATCACTACTTCCACATAGCAGAGGTTTGAGTATCGTTGAAGCATTTAATAAAGATGCTGATACTGGAAGTCCCGCTGGCTCTCACGGGCCCCGCTGTTTGAGAAACATTTGATTAAAGCGTAGTAACATCCATCCATCCATCCATTTCCTACAGCTTGACCCTAACATAGATTTTTTTTTTAAATCAGTCAGTGCCTTACTTGCCATGAACTTCAGTGCATTTTATTGAGAGTGAAACATCTACTGGCCTACTGATCAACCCAACCTACCAAACACAGCTACTCACATACTGTACCTGTATACTGATTTCTACCTACCAACCCCAACTTACCGAGCACCAACACTTACTACTTACTAACATACCCGATTTACCAAACATACAGCAAACTTTGTCGTATTTGTGTCAGTTTGTCCATTAGTTTTAGGAAGCTTCCTGGTTCAGGGAAGATGGCAAAAAATGTGCATTATTAGGATGATTCTGGAGGTTAGATGATTCCGTTGATGCCATAGTGACATAAACTGTGAAAAAATATTTACATTTATTCACATCTGTTCTCAAAATACCTAGATGAAAAAGGTTATTGAAACAAAAAGGATATTGCTGGCCTAAAATGATAGCGACAGTATTTACCCAACATACCAGCCAACCGTTTCACTAAACTAATGGTTCTCAAACTTTTTTCAAAAAGGACCATCTCAGAAAAAAGGTCCCTCATAATGACATTAAAATACAGTAGCATAGTAGGGCTAAGTGTTCATTAAAACAAGGCAGAGGTTTCATTTAACAAGTACATTTATTTTTTGGCCACTGTAACATTACACAGATTGAACAGTAACACTGTGTTTGAATATAGGAAAATAAAACACTGTCCTTCAAACAAGTGATTCTTTGGCGTACCACTAGATGGAGCCCGTATACCACTAGTTATGTACGTAACACAGTTTGAGAATCACTGCACTATACTGAACAACTGTTCTCAACTGTACAACAAAATGAGCATGTCTGGGGAAAATGGCAATTATATTCTAATCAATGACGTTTGTAGTAAAATCCTAAATGACGTGCCCTGTCATTAATAAATTGACATTTGACATGCTCTTCTTTAAGCAAAACGGGGTCCCCCACGGATCGCAGAGCTCTAGGCACAGCGTGTGATCTGCATATATGGGGGGCGGCCCTGCATTTACTGTAATAAGGATAAGGCATCAGTATTACTTACTTCTGACATTCTTAGCTAACCACACATCTGTACAAGACAGCACAAACATGGCACCAGCTACACACAAAATAGGGGCGAACCGAGTCAGATGTCATATTTATTATATGGTGAATCGGGAAACGCTTTACTTTTTCCACATTTTGTTATGTTACAACCTTATTCCAAAATTGAATAACCTCATTTTTGTTTTCAAAATTCTACACATAATACCGTACAATGACAATATAAAAGAGTTTTTTTTAAATTTTGCAAATATGGAAAGGAGTCACCCCTCGGGTTCTTGGTCACTTCCCTGACTAGACTAAGATGAATGCAGCAATGTACAGAGACATCCTGGATGAAAACCAACGTTTCCCATCCAACCTGATGGTGCTTGAGAGTTGCTGGAAATGAATGGGGGAAACTCCCCAGAGATAGGTGTGCCAAGCTTGTGGCATCGTATTAAAAAAGACTTGAGGCTGTAATTGCTGCCAAAGGTGCGTCAACAAAGTATTGAGCAAAGGCTGTGAATACTTATGAACATGGGATTTTTTAAAATACATTTGCAAAATGCTTTTAAAAATCGTCACATTGTCATTATGGGGTATTTTCTGTAGAATTTTGAGGACAAAAATAAATGTATTACTTATTGGAATAAGACTACCTTCCGGATGCACTATATTGTGCCACCAGAGGGCGGTGTCTCGCCCATATAGTCTTTTCTGAAGTAAGTTGTCTGAACTTGAGGTTAAAGGCCTACTGAAATAATTTTTTTTAATTTAAACGGGAATAGCAGATCCATTCTATGTGTCATACTTGATCATTTCGCGATATTGCCATATTTTTGCTGAAAGGATTTAGTAGAGAAAATCGACAATAAAGTTCGCAACTTTTGCTCGCTGATAAAAAAAAGCCTTGCCTGTACCGGAAGTAGCGTGACGTCACAGGAGCTAGGATTCCTCCCAATTCCCCGTTGTTTACAATGGAGCGAGAGAGATTCGGACCGAGAAAGTGATGATTACCCCATTAATTTGAGCGAGGATGAAAGATTCGTAGATGAGGAACGTTACAGTGAATGACTCGAGAGGCAGCGATGGACGTATCTTTTTTCGCTCTGACCGTAACTTAGGTACAAGCTGGCTCATTGGATTCCACACTCTCCTTTTTCTATTGTAGATCCCATATTTGTATTTTAAACCACCTCGGATACTATATCCCCTTGAAAATGAGAGTCGAGAACGCGAAATGGACATTCAGTGCCTTTTATCTCCACGACAATACATCGGCGAAATGCTTTAGCTACGAGCTAACGTGATAGCATCTTGCTTTAACTGCATATAGAAACAAAATAAATAAACCCCTGACTGGAAGTATAGATAGAAAATCAACAATACTATTAAACCGTGGACATGTAAATACACGGTTAATGCTTTCCAGGCTGGCGAAGGTTAACAATGCTGTGCTAACGACGCCATTGAAGCTAACTTAGCAACCGGACTGCACAGAGCTATGCTAAAAACATTAGCTCTCCACCTACGCCAGCCAGCCCTCATTTGCTCATCAACACTCGTGCTCACCTGCGTTCCAGCGATCGGCAGAAGGACGAAGGACTTCACCCGATGAGTTTGGCGGCCCGGAGACGTAGGAAGTCAAGGTGAAGTCGGCGGCTAGCGCGGCTAGCGCGGCTAGCGCGGCTAGCGCTCCAACAAAGTCCTCCTGGTTGTGTTGCTGTAGTCCGCTGCTAATACACTGATCCCACCTACAACTGTCTTCTTTGCAGCCTTCATTGTTCATTAAAAAAATTGCAAAAGATGTCCAGAATACTGTGGAATTATGAAATGAAAACAGAGCTTTTTGTATAGGATTCTACGGGGTACCATAACTTCCGTTACTCGGACTTCGGATATTTCCCGGGAATTTTAAAATGTCACTTTATAAGTTAACCCGGCCGTATTGGCATGTGTTGCAATGTTAAGATTTCATCATTGATATATAAACTATCAGACTGCGTGGTCGGTAGTAGTGGCTTTCAGTAGGCCTTTAAAGGACTTTTTGTGTTTTTCATGTCGAATTGTGAGTATTCAGTTTTCAGTACAGTCGTCCCTCGCCACATTGCGGTTCTAGTATTGCGGCATTTACAACATTGCATGTTCTATACAATTGTTGGTCCTAAATTAAGCATTTTCAAATTAAGCATAACAATGGCTAAATAAACTAAAAAGATCAATACTTCAGTAGCATTGGCCACTATTTAACACCAAACCAATCAGATTGTGCTTTTCAGTATCATGGCCACTGATTGGCTAAGGCTCAGACAGCATTACTATATTGGATTAAAAGAGTGAAAAGGTGACTAAAGGGTGTTGTTTCATATCTAGGTGGCTCTCATAATGTTGTAAAACACATTTAGAAGGTTATACACAGGTTTTTATGCTTGAGTTATGAAAATATTCCATCTATGAATAAAGATTCCTTCCTTCCAGAAATTCGTTCATCACGGTCATGTCTGGAACAAATTAACTGTGAGAAATGTTGTTGTTAGCTAGCTAACTAAATCAAAATTCCATTTGGGTTGGTCGTCGCATGTACTCATATATTCAGACATATCACATATATGTTTCCTGTTTGTGTTCCTTGCTCAAGTTGTAGTAAGATGCATAAAATTATGTATTTTTCATCTTCTCAAAGCAACTGAACTTTCAAATGTACATCTGCCCTCTTGCTTTTTTCAAAGATTAAACTAACTTTGTGACAGTGTGCGACAACCGTCCCTGTGATTTTGTTGATGTCTTGTAGTTACAGTATTTCTCTCTTTAAGCCAACACCTTAAGATTCAATGAAATGTTATTAAAAGTTGATGAGCACTTCACAGTAGAGTAAAACGTGTGACGACCAAGCGTGTTGTGTTCTCCATGACCAAGATGGAGACAAGAGTTGTTGATCTAGAACAGAGGTGTCAAAGTCATCTTCACTGAGGGCCACATCCCAGTTATGTTTGACCCCAGAGGGCCGCTTCTAACAGTGAATACTATTATTACACCATTTCTTATGCATTTTATTAGTAGATTTTTTTCAAACTGAAATGTAAAAAATATATGGTGAATTGAAATAATTTCACTTCAAAATGTAGTGTATGGACAAAATGGACAAAAGTAATGCTGTTTTTATGGTAAAAAAAAAGGAATTTTACGGTAAAATTTACATTTGTTTTTTTTACTGTAAATAAAAAAACCTACAATTTTACAGTAACATTTTGGCACCTGAGCTGCCAGTTTTTTTTGTTTAGTTTTTTTTTTTTTTACCGCAAATCAACAACTGTCGATTTTTCGGTGTATTACTGTAAATGCAAAAAAGGCACCACAGTTTATTACAGTAAAAAAAAAGTACAGTTTTTTTCATTTAGAGAAAAATGCTGTAAAAACCACATTAAATTTCACAATTTTACCCCGATTGTAGCTGAGATAGGCTCCAGCGCCCCCCGCAACCCCGAAGGGAATAAGCGGTAGAAAATGGATGGATGGATGGATCTATTGCTACGTTTACATTGCACAATTTGATGGATAACTTGCTTTGAAATCATTATTATTGGTATGTATTTCTATTAAAAAAATGGTCTGCATGTTTGATAATATATTTTTGCATACTTGGACAATATTTAAGTTAACATAATTTGCGATTACATGGACTACATATATTTTTGTTTTCTCCCAACATAGAAAGAAAGAATACATTTAGTAAGAAAAGTTACAGTACTTTATTGATATATAATATTTCCAGGCTTTCGAGGGCCACACAAAATGAAGTGGCGGGCCACATCTGGCCCCCGGGCCTTGAGTTTGACACCTGTGATTTAGAAGAATGAGTTAAGGCGGTTTCAACATCGTGAAGCAAAGAGATATGACTTGTCTGCCTCTCCCTCTCTGTCTCACAGTTTGGCAGCTTTATAACTCTGACCCAAGTGCATGACTGAGAGGAACTCAAGGTGCTGAACTTAAACTTGGCAACAGCTGCAGAAACTAGAGACCAAAGAGTTATAAATATAGAGCATTAAAATCCAAACTGGTGCCCTTGGTCTGCCTTCACACGTTCTCGCACATGTACAGTAACATTATAAACTGTCCACTCAATCACACTCAGGCAAAATTCACTTTTGATTGCCTGTTTACGTGTTTTTTAAGTTTTTTTTTAAATTGGAGCCGTGGAGGACCTTGTGTAATAGTTATGCAAGAAAATTTAAAGAGGAAGCCACTGAGACTATTGTAGACACGAAGACGTGTTATATATTTCATTAAAGCGTGACTCTCAACCTGTAAAACAGGACAGACAGCTGTGAAGCTGTCTAACTCTATCGTGGAGCTTGTGCTCCCTCTGCAGGCCAAAGTGTGATATTACAACTAAACCTTCCAATGAGAAACCAGTTCAACACAGTGGTGATTTTAGACTAGAGCAGTAGTCTCAACTGGTCTCAACTGTAGAAGCATCCCATTAAAAAAAAATTAAAAAAAATCTAAAATTATTTTTACCTTTTTGAACTTAAATACACACAGTTAAATCAGCCAAATCGGTTACACTGCATATCATATTTAATAAACAGAAGGGGGAACATGATAACTGATGTATATACAATAGATGCAATACAATACAAATGGATGTCTGTAAATGTAACGAGGGGCAGCCAGTGTGGCTGCACCATGTGTTCGTTGGTTGACCTCACCCCCAGACAACTGCTGAGGCTCCCAGCCCAGGCGTTTAGGTCAGGGTCTCATGCGGACGACCGGGTTTGGGGCCCCCTCCGTGCGGAATGGGATAAAAGCAGGGGCCACACCACCTGGTTTCATGTATACAAATGTATGCAGAAGATTCCTATCAAAAATATGTTGAAACATCAGCTGTATATAAGTTAAAGTACCACTGATAGTCACACACACACTAGGTGTGGTGAAATTACACTCTGAATTCGACCCATCTCTTTGTTCACCCCCTTGGAGGTGAGGGGAGCAGTGAGCAGCAGCGGTGGCCGCGCTCGGGAATCATTTTGGTGATTTAACCCCCAATTCCAACCCTTGATGCTGAGTGCCAAGCAGGGAGGTAATGGGTCTCATTGTTATAGTCTTTGGTATGAAGGATTACAGCTGTCCATTAAATACCAAAACATATGTATAAATGTACCATTTTACAGAATTTACCAGTATATTTTACCAGTATATGTCCACATAAAAAATATTGTAATCAAAATACACTGCAACAAAACAACAAAAGACTGCAAAAGTCACTGTGCCCAACTGTTATTTCGAAGTAAAATAATGTAACAATAACCATAGTCCTTTGTAATATCACAATAAATTACTGCAAATTCAAAGTGATTTGTCTCTTAAGGGGTTGCATAGACTATGATGCGTGCTCTTGTGCAGAAAGTGGCGCTATGCTGTTAAACCGAGAAAGTAATCAACAATAAAATTACGATTGTAAAGTTACAGCATATACTTGTAACTTTACTGTAAATAAATGTAAATCCACAGCTCTGCAGTTATAGTGAAGTTATGTAAAGACGTCTCACAGTACATTACTGTAAATGTTACTGTAAAAGCTCCTGCAGTAATGAGCTGTGGTTTTACAATTAATTGATTTAAAGTGAGAAGATTCAGTTTACTGAAGTCTTGCTGCCTGTGTAATTTGTATTTGTGTCATTATGCACAAAATAGTAAATTGATATTCCTTTCAACTGTAACTGTGAAATGCCTCAGCCTCAACATGTCCCCATTATAACGGTGTTTTCCTAATGTTATTCCTGGTCCTACACATTTTAAATGAGGACATTATATCATGAATATCGTTTAATAATACCAACAATATTTTTCTGCTACAGTCATGTTAAAACGTAGTATTTTTTTTATTTTTTTTAAGAAACAATTTCCGGCTTTCCAGCAATGTATTTTTAATACAAGTGCTAATAT